>NC_087162.1:472500-507500 GCF_035594125.1 Scylla paramamosain | reverse complement strand
TTACTCTTCCCTTGTCTTTCTCTTTTCCTCCCTTCCATCATTCTTCCGTTCCTTTCGTCGGGTTTATTTAATAACATCAGCATCACTGGGCTTAAAACAACACTCAAAAAACATTTTTCTTTCTTTTTTTTTTTTTTTTTTGCGAATTATTTATGACCAGTTTGGGTCACTTCTACCTACTGCTGTTTCGCGCTTTTTTTTTTTTTTTTTTGTCTCGGTGGAATCTTTTCTTTTTTTTTGTCTCTCTCTCTCGCTCTCTCTCTCTCCCTCTCTTCTTCTGTTGTATTTTTCTGACACGTCGAGCGATCTTTACCAGTCCCCGGAGTTGTATTTTGTCGGCGCATTGTGTTTGTCACCAAAATTATTGAAGGTGTGTTGTCTTCAGGTCTGGGAAATGTTTTTTTTTATTTTTTATTTCGTTCTTTCTTTTCAATTTGTCTCTCTTTTTTTTTCATATTTATTCTTCTCTCCTCGTTACCTGCTTGCTTTCTTTCGTTTTTTTTTTTCCTCCTTTTTATTTATTTCTCGTATTTTCATTCATGTTCTCATTTTTTTTTCGTTTTTGTTGTCATCTTGTGCCGTGAGATTTTTTTTTTTTAGAATTACTGTATTGGTTATTCTCTCTCTCTCTCTCTCTCTCTCTCTCTCTCTCTCTCTCTCTCTCTCTCTCTCTCTCTCTCTCTCTCTCTCTCTCTCTCTCTCTCTCTCTCTCTCTCTCTCTCCTCTCTCTCTCTCTCTCTCTCTCTCTTATACCGACACTTTCTTATTTTTGCTTCTGGACGGTATACACACACACACACACACACACACACACACACACACACACACACACACACACACACACACACACACACACACACACACACACACACACACACACACACACACACACAGACCTTACATACTTACCATTTTACGAACGTGTCCATGTTACTTTTTTTTCTACCCCCTTGTGCATCCTTTTCTTCCCTTTTCTCTTTCTCTGTTGCTCCCTCTTTCTCTCTTCTTTTAATTGTATTCCTCGGTCCGTTGGGGCGGGTGGCGGGGCGGGGGGTCGGGGTGAATTATAGCCACTCTGACACTCCCTAAGCCTACCCACCGCCTGCAACAATGCCGTACATTTGCAACATAAAGGACGGGCCATCTTGCAACACTGGCCGCCGCTTGATTGTGTTAATGGCGTTGGGACGCGGAGGGAGAAAGAGCGAGAGAGAGAGGGAGAGAGAGGGAGTGGGAGACAGGGAGGACCGTGGTAAAGAGGGGAGAAGAAGGACCAAGGGAAACTACGAGGTGAAGGAAGAGTTTAGGAGATAAGGAAATGTGTGAAAAAAAAAGTGGATGTTTAAGTTTTATTTTTCGGTGGGTTTATTGGGGTTAGGTATATGGAAGGTAAAAGATTGGTGTTGGTATGTTGAAGCTTCTCGTGCATTTTGTCATTCCGCGGGAAGAAATTGTAGGAAGGCGAAACGGAGGAGAATATCGTGCTTGTGTGTGACTCGCGAAATTTGTCACTTGTATGTTTTCATCGGAGTCCATAATAGTACTCCGTTAACTTTACATGTATACCTTTTCATTCTTTCCCTCCAGTCGCATTTATAAGATTGCTGTCGGGGCCTTGACTCTGCACGCTACTGTAACTTGAAAGACTTCCCACCGCTGCGCCCTCCAGAAATTACTACTTTATCTCCAATGTCTTAGTCACTACATACACTCGCGACTTGCTCCAGTAATTTCCAGCCTCCTCTCACACCTGCGATATCCTGACACAATCGAGCTTTTCCGAGTCGCTCTCCCCGCACCCGTTACCTCGGAGTCCCCGGCGGTCCAGGCAGGCGGCCGAGCGGAGCTGTCACCCGGGGCACAATTTACGTTGAGAAGATGAGGGAGAAAAGTCGTCTCTGCGGGTGGGTGGGGAGGCTGTGCGGCGGGGGACGGGTGCGTGTTGCAAGGAAGGTGGGAAGGTCGTTACAAGGGACGCTGCAAGGGTGAACACTGTTCGTGGATGACAAAATAGATGCCAGGCAGAACCACAGTGCACGAGTGGAGTTTTTGTCTTCAGCAAGTGAGAATTACAAGTTACTGACCGGTCATAGAAGCAGTTACCGTCGGCACACGCTTCGCTTCGTTGTGAACTTACTCCTGACTGTCCCTTAAGGCTGTGAAATTCTACTAATGACTATTGACAGTGAAATTTGACTCGTTTTCGTAGGACGCCACAGTAAGCTTGGGCAAATACAAAGGCGAGATGAACGCAACGAGTAACCAGCAAATAAGCTTTCAAGGAGGAAGTATGGAAAAAAATAGCAGAGTGGTGATGAAAATGAGCAAAAGCAAAGCAGAGGAGATTGAGATGTGTGAGGAGCTTTAGGCGAGCATGGAGGGTGAGGTGTGAGGGCAGAGTGGGGCCAGAGGTGGGTGAGGGCAGTGAGGGCCAGGGGTTGGTGAGGACAGTGCAGGCCAAGGCAGGGCAGGACAGGACTGGGCAGGGCAGGCATGGGAGGGCAGGGCAGGGTGTGGCTCGCCTGGGTGGCCATGCAGGAAGATGGAGCATTCCTGGCATACCCCGTGGGAGGGAGCGAAGACCCGCCTGGAGAAGGGAACATGACCTCTCTCACATTCTCTCTCTCTCTCTCTCTCTCTCTCTCTCTCTCTCTCTCTCTCTCTCTCTCTCTCTCTCTCTCTCCTAAACGCTCTCACGGGTAAATACGATCATTCTTCTTTTTTGTAAACCCAACAATTCATTTATTTATTCTGTTTCCTTGTTTTGGAAGAACCGCATCCCAAATTTGTATGTACACATCCTTTATTTTTCCTACTTCATGTTCTCCTGTGGCATTTTTTGACCTGTCGGTTGCAAAACGTATCGTTCATTTGCCTGTATTGCTTAGCTGAGTCTTCTCGGGTGTGCCATCGCGAGAGAGAGAGAAAGAGAAAAAAAGAAGAGAAGACAGAGACACATACAGAAACAAGACACTAAATAACAGAAGACGCCACCAAGACCACGATAAAGACACTGGAACATACTAGACAGACACCGTGGAGGAAGACAGACAGAACAAAAGTAAACTTGGCATAAAAAAGGGGGGTCGCGGGGGGGAGATGAGGAAAGAAAGAAAAATTCGGCGGACCTCTGCAGCCAGAAAACATTAGGCGCGGTGCTCACCATTGTGTATTCCGCAGCTGAGGCGATAAAACGTAGTGGAGTTTCAATACAACCCGGTACATATATATAGAACTTGTGTAAATTGGAATTGAGTTAGGAAATTGTTTAATAACTAGTGTCCGGGCGTCCACTGTGCATGCCAAATTAAGGCTCGTCTTTTCCGATCGCCGGGGAAACTCTGCGAAATATCCGGACTGAGAGAAAAGTTAAATTCGAGAGACGCGCGCCGGCTTGCTTGCTTGTGGCCTGTCCGATGTATGTATGTGCGTAGGTATATACGAGTATGTCTCTCTCTCTCTCTCTCTCTCTCTCTCTCTCTCTCTCTCTCTCTCTCTCTCTCTCTCTCTCTCTCTCTCTCTCTCTCTCTCTCTCTATGCAATGTGTGTGTGTGTGTGTGTGTGTGTGTGTGACATTAATTTCTTTGTGAGTGTTAATCATTTATGTATCTCTTCATCTCTCTGTGCAATCATTGACTGTTATATTCATGTGTTACGCATTATTCTCTCCCCTTTCTTCCATCCTTCCCTCCTCCTATCATACGTCCTTCCTTCCTTCCTTACTTCCTTCCTTCCTTCCTTCCCTCCCTCCCTCCCTCCCTCCCTCCTTTCTTTCTTTGCTCCTTCTCTTTCTTTTCTTATTCACTCCTTCTGAGCGTTCCCTCTTTTTCGTCTTCCGTTTTAATTTCTTGTCTTTTCTTACGTTATTCTTTGTTTCTCCTGCAATGATCACTTTCTTTATTGTTGTCTTCATTTATGGTGTTTGCTTGTGTGTGTGTTTGTGTGTGTCTGTACATATGTGTTTGTGTGTCTTCTCGTGCTGTTATCATATGCATGTACATTTACTTTCTTTTTCTTCTTATCTTCTCTTAACATTACTTTCGTTTTTTTTTTTCGTCTCTTTTTATTTTTTCCCCTCTCTCCATTCCACTTTCTCTTGCCTCCACCTCAAGCCGACCTCCCCATTATCTGAGCCTCTCGTAATGCTCCGCTCCTCCTCCTCCCCCTTCCTCTCAACCCTCACCTCATTTACATATTGCAATGTTGCAGATATGTTACTCCCCCTTCGTTAGTTTTTATGGGCCGTGACCCTTTATTTCATCCTGACTGATTATGTCATTTATGTTCAACATTTTAGCTCTTTCTTTTTTTTATCTTTTCTTCTATCGTCGCATTTCTAAACTTTTGCTGTTTTATGGCGGTCCCGTTAAGCCCTCGGCGAGTCTTTGGAGGACAGACAGGCGGCGTAGCGAAGTGATAACCTCGAGTCAATGCGGCAGCTGAGGTTGTGGTGGTCGCGGCGGGCAGGTGGCAGTGAGGGAGAAACAGCTGGTCTCGAATACAGCCAGTCATAGTTGAGAGAGGGTAGCGGGGTGGCAGGCAGTCGCTCTGGCCTGGCGCTGGTGGCTGGTTTCTTATGCACCGGGGAGTGTTGACTGTAAGAGAGGGAGAGAAATATTGGGTGAGCCTTTCAAGATTGTAAATGTATGATGTTTCTGTGGTATTGAGAGAGAGAGAGAGAGAGAGAGAGAGAGAGAGAGAGAGAGAGAGTTGGTGGTAAAGCTGATGACTGACCTCTCTTCCTTATCTTTCTCATAGCATATCTTAAAAATAATCCTACTCTGAAATTAAACTAAAGAAATAAAGGGAGGAAATACGACTACTACAACAATGATATACAATTGCGACTTTATATATATCCTTCTCAGGGCGCAAAGCTCATTAATCTGCATCAAATAATAACGTTCAACTCTCTAAATAAGGATAAACCGGTCGTGCATTGATATATAGAGGATAAATATGAAAAAAAAAAAAATAGTGAGGAAAGTAAATCAGTAAAGGAAGTACATGACGAAATGAGACGCTTCGAACAGGGTGAGAAATTAAACCTTTTTTTTTTTTGCAAACGTGAAGCTTCGAGGCACCACAACACGACGGAGGAGTTGAGTGAGACAGTGTTTCGGGACTTCACGAGGGTTTCAAACTGCTGAAATGGTGTTTAAGGGGTTGTTTTATTATGCATTCGTACTACATTACTTTTCAAGGGAAGAAACACTGAGATCAGATGTGTTTGTCCCCAGCAGTTTAAAGAAAAGGAGAATATAAAGATCTGTTGTTGTTGCTTTTTTTTTTCACAAGGAGCGTACGAGTAATTATAAAAAGTGAAGAATTTTATTTCTTGTTCACCCAGTTCTGTTTAGCACGCTGCATGATGGGGGCGCTGAAGTGGTGTGGGTTAATGGGAGCAGTGGCGTGGCAGTGGGAAGCAGTACTAAGCCCTGTACCTCCTCCCTTCACCTTGCCTCTCTCACACCTCTCCCTCCCTCCCTTCTCCCCGTGCAATATTAATCAACGCAACTATCGAACAAAGAGCAACAGACACACAAGACTACATACAACTGGTACAAATGAAACCATCAGATATTTATTATTATTAGTGTTATATTTTTTATTGTGATTATTATTATTATTATTATTATTATTATCATTATTGTTACTACTACTACTACTACTATTACTATTATTCGTTTCTTCCTGTCTCTTTTTTTCCGCGGATTTAATAAAGAAAACTGAGCTCGCCGTACTGTGATAATCAATACTATTATATTACGTATCAACATCAGAAAGAAATTTTAGTCGCATAGGAATTTGTGCTGCGTCTGTGAGAACATTTTAGGCGTCAGGAAGCTCGTAAGATCGATTGATATAAGTTATGAAAGTCTCCCATTATAATTTCTTCCCCTCTCTTTTGTTATGCTAACTGCGGAGGTTAAATAGTTTGTTCCCATAATACTACTTCGAATAATTACCAGGTTGGGATTTCCTTTCCATCATCACCATCATCGTAATCATCATCGTCATCATCACCGTATCGTCATCATCATCCCTAGTTCCGTACTACGTTGCCAGAGCTAACAGTGTTGCCACACCACCACCACCACCACCGCCACTACACCGGACGTGGCCGAGGTATGCGAGGCAGAAAGAGGGTGTCGCATGGCCCACGTCTCGCCGTGACAATAAACTTTATAAAACACCACGATTAAAAGCGCACGGGGCCACAGCCAGGGCCGCCGTGCCGGGAATTCCCACAACATTTTTCTTTTCCTTGCACCGAGCGAGTCTCCAAATGTCTTCCGGTGTGTGCGAGGCTTCTGTTTCCGTCATCGTCTGGCTGAGTTGAAGCGTCGCCATGACAGACCCGTAATACTCATCCTCCCGTGAGCAGCACCGCGTTAATGGCTCTCACTTAAGTATATTTATCCTTGCCAACGAGCAGGAGCAATGAGGGTGTATCTTCTTCCTCACAAACCAGGACGAAATGCGCGCCGCCAGCCTCCCGTGCATATCGCCAGATGGCAGGACCAGCCTGAAAGATTTCCCGCCTTCTTCCACTTAGGCTCCTTTGATTAGCTCCTCCCTCTGTACTTCCAGCCAATCACTGACTCCCTCGCTCTTCGTCCTCAGCGGGAAAGTTGCATCCTTAAGCACGCTGGTGATTAAGTCCATCTTACGTGGGCATTTGTATTTTGTTTTCATCATTTTCAAGAACACACCATTACGTTTTTTTTTTTTTTTCTTTGACTAGTGATCGGCAGAGGCAGGGATGCAGGGAGGGAGGGAACGGAGCCGTAGAGCTGAAGGGGTCTTCATGAAGGACCACTACAGGGCTCCCAAAATAAACTGGGCCAGATTTTAGTCGAGGCAAAGGGAGGGGGAATTTAGAGATGGTTCTCTGAAATACACTGGAGGTGCTCAACCTGGGCGGCGCAGTTTTAAATACCGTTTATCCAAGACAATGGAACAATGACTATCGAAGTTGCTTGTAGGACGAAATTTTATTTATATTCATTTGTTGAATTCCATCCCATTCTCTGGAAGAGTTGGAAAGGATAGGCACACAGAGAGAGAGAGAGAGAGAGAGAGAGAGAGAGAGAGAGAGAGAGAGAGAAAGCACAAAATATCACAGAATAAGCACAGTTCGCAACATGGATAGCATAACAAACAGAACACGTCACGACGCACGCAGTCTAACCCTTATCCTTCTTTCCTGCAGGTGAACGGCCTTACAAATGCCACATCCCGGACTGCGGACGCGCCTTCATCCAACTGTCGAACCTTCAGCAGCATCTTCGCAACCACGACGCCCAGCTAGAAAGGATGAAGAACCGTCCCTTCCACTGTAACATCTGCGGAAAGGGATTCGCCACGGAGAGTTCCCTCAGGACTCATACATCTAAGGTAGAGAGATAGAGAAGCTGCTGGAAGATCGGGGCACAGGGACAGGGAGAACAGGGGGGAGAGAGGGAGAGATAGAGATAGAAGTGAGATAAAGAAGGATGGTGCGAGTGGGAGAGGGAAGAGTGTAAGGGGAAAAAGAAAAGGTATGGAAGGATGAATTGGGATTGGGATGGAGAGAGGGAGAGAAGGGAGCAGGAATTAGTATAAAAGGGCAGTAATAATACCAGCAGGAGGAGGGACTTGCAAGCATCCCCTCTACATTACATATATTAAAGGGAGGAAAATAGGTACTAAGCACAAATACGCAAATAAGAATTAGAATGATATTAGAATGAGAAATCGGAATTCACTATCACTCGGAATTTAAGATCAACTCATAGTATAAGATTTTCACAGGTATCCAGGAATATATTAGGAAATAAGATTAATAGCATACTTGAGAATATAGAGTAGATATATATGACTTATTTGAGTATACATTAATTAGCGTCAGTGTGTGCCGCATCTATGTCGAGGCAGAGCACAGGCAGTGTGGCGAGGCAGTGAGTGTCTCGTCTGGCTGAAGGCTCCGGCCGTATCCTGGCAGGGAAACGAGGCTGAGGGATCATACAGGGGCAAGTCATGGGTCATGGGCGGAAGCTTGGGAGCTTAATAATGCAGGGCAATGTAGGAATGTAGGCTGGGTATGTGTATATTATTGATGATAATATATTTTCATGTTATTGTTTCCATCGTATATTGATTGTGTTGCACTGTGTATGAAGAAGGTGTCTTGAGGCATTTTGGTCCTTGATGTGTGTCTTTGAATGGTACACCTAGAGAGACAGGTGAGGATTGAGGCGTGTGGTGACCCAGCAGGACAGAGGTGCCGTGTGACACATGGGAAAGAGACAGAGGTGAAAAATCATACCAAAAATAATATTATATAAACGTGTATACAGTAAATATATATATATATATATATATATATATATATATATATATATATATATATATATATATATATATATATATATATATATATATATATATATATATATATATATATTAGCTGAAAGGCTCGAGGAAAGGGAGATTTGATGAATTGAAAGGAATAAATGGTGAGAAAGAAAAATAGCTTTGGCATTTTAGAGTTGGAGAAAGAAAGAAGAAGGGGGAATAAAATGAATAAAGGTGAGTGAAGGTAGAAAGTGAGGGATGGAGGAGAAAGAGACATTCGCGGCAGAGACATACAGAAATTTCACCTCAGTGATATCTCTCCCCCACAGCACGCTGCCCTGGTCGGTGGCCCCAACGCTGTCAATTGTCCTCAGTGTCAGAAACTGTTCATGAATGGCGAGCAGCTGATGGAGCACATGAAGTATACGCATAGGGACCCAAACGCCTCTGGAGTAGCAGGTTGGTAGCAGTAGTGGAAGCTTGCATTTCTTACAGCCAGTTTGTCTCCCCACTCACAGCACAGCATCAACATGGGCTTGTATAACGGTGCCAGCTGTCCTCACTGCGAGAGGCACTTCATGAACTGCGAGCAGCTCATGATGCACATGAAGGAAGTTCACAGGGACGCCTATGCCTCGGGGGTTGGAGGTAATTGTGCTACACGCACGCACGCACGGACGCGAGGGTGAAGGAATCCATGCACCTCACTCACCCATCCTCACACACACACACACACTCTCTCTCTCTCTCTCTCTCTCTCTCTCTCTCTCTCTCTCTCTCTCTCTCTCTCTCTCTCTCTCTCTCTCTCTCTCACACACACACACACACACACACACACACACACACACACACACACACACACACACACACACACACACACACACACACACACACACACACACACACACACACACACACACACACACACACACACACACACACACACACACACACACACACACACACACACACACACACACACACACACACACACACACACACACACACACACAACATGTATCCACCCACTCAAACACACACACACACACACACACACACACACACACACACACACACACACACACACATTAAAAAAAAATAAAAAATACACACACACACACACATGCACACACACGCCTGGTCCCTTCGCCTGTAGACACCGCAAATGCCCATCAGCCTCCTGGTCGGTGAAGACAAGACTTGCAGGTCTGGAAGTGGCTCGCTCCTCGCTGCGCCCCAAGGAGTCTCGTCACTTTCTACTTCTTAACAATTTTATGGGTTATGGTTTGATTTATCTCTGTGTTTAATGTTCATTGATGTGTCCCCATGCCTGTTGTCTATTAGTAATAGTGTTGTTACATTTAAGCATTCTATATTTCATTATTTCTTAAGCAATATTTGTTACTAAGATTAATTACTGGACATAGATTTGTACTGAATTCAACAATAAAAAAAAGCCACTTAAGCATCACAATATTCAAGCAACACAAAGAGCTGTTATATCATTAATCTTAAGGGACGATCCGCACTTCGTAACCTGTGACTTAGTTTTTCCTTATACCACAGCCAAGCGTCGCACAGCCTCCCATTCCTGCCCTGTCTGCGGCAAGCATTATGTGAACGAAGGCAGCCTACGAAAGCACTTGGCCTGTCACCCGGAGACCTCGCAATTTACCTCCTCCCTCAGGATGTGGCCCTGCTCGGTGTGCCACGCCGTCTTCACGCACGAGTCAGGTGAGCGATGCGCTTGCAGCGCTGTCGCTGCTCCAGTGCTTCACTTGTTCAGATCTATCATTATTTGTAGCTTTTGGAAAGAGAGTAATGTGAATGGACTGATTCTTGCACTTATTGCTATGTCCTTCTTTATTATTTTTACAGTACATACTATTACTTGAGAAGGTCACAATCTTGAAAGAGTATAGTAACAATAGAATAACTTTTCTTGAATATTAAAAGTTAAAAGATCTGAGATAGCCAGCCAGTGTAGTGAGTGCACGCTGCTACCTTAGCGGCTTAGCGCTTGTGTGGTGAGTGAGAGTGGCGCTTAATGTTCCTTACATTACAGGCCTGCTGAACCACATGGAGCACATGCGCATGGACCCCAAGCATCAGTTCGCCGCGCAATACGTTCTCTCACGGGCCGCTGCTGAGCGACGGGAGAGGGAGAGCATCCTGGGCCTGGCGCAGGTGGGGCTCCAGGGCGGCGGCAATCACATGGGCATGGGCATGGGTATGGGGATGGGCATGGGTATGGGAATGGGCATGGGCATGCCACACCAAATGCAGCACCATGCCCAGCACCAAACGGCGCCCATGTCCATGGCGGCGTCCCCGTCTACTCAAAGTGACGCCTCCTCTAGGATCTCCACGCCCGCTGAGAAGCTGGAGGGAGGCATAGGAAGGATGCCCTCCCCGACAGACGCCCTCCGCTCCATCACCAGCCACCACGACGTGATGAACCAAATGCGCCCGCAGCCCAGCGACAACATGAGAGCCATGATCAGCCAGAGCCAGGCCGAGCTGGTCAAGTCCACCCTTACCTCTCAGGCGGAGACCATCAGGAACGCGATGGCCTCCCAGGCCGAGGCCATCCGCAGCCTGTCCAATCCTCACGGCCAGCCAGTCCCCCCGCAGCCCAATCAACAGCCGTCTCCGCAACAGCAGCAGCAGCAGCAACAGCAACAGCAGCAACAGCAGCAGCAACAACAGCAACAACAACAACAACAACAACAACAGCAGCAGAACGCCCACCAAGCCCCGGAGCCCATGGGGTCCCCTCAGCCTGACATGCGGGATATGCGTGACCCCAGGATGGGCGTGGGCGGCGGCATGGAGTCTGCTCTGAGGAGCGCCCAGGCGGAGGCAGCGCTGAGACTGGTGAGTCACGAGGGCCGCCCCTCACCGCAACACCAAGGTGACCTGACTGACTCTATCCGTCTACAAGAAATGCGTATGGAACAAGCATTGCGGCTACACGGTGACCCTCGCGCCCTGGCATCCTCCTTGCCCGGCCCCCTGGGATTCCCCCTCGCCCCTCCTCAACACCAGCCGCAGCAACAGAGCGCCTGAAGTTACCCAAGCCTGCCCCCTGTCTGGGAGCAACAACCGCCGCCACTCGCCCGTGCTAGTCCTCCGGTGAACGTGTTATGACTTTGTGTGTGTGTGTGTCACAACGCCTCGGTTCCACCTTTGTTCTGTTGTGTTGTCGTATTTTTAACTGTGATAAAATGAAACGGTTTCCCACAGGAACCGCATATTATTTAAATGGTCACTTCTCTGTGTTAGTTCCTTGAGTTGTTGCTGTTACGGTGTGGCCGAACGTGGAGGCCTTGGCGGCGCGGGAGGAGCAGGGCCTCTGGCTTCCTGCCCGGCCCGCCCTGCCCAGTGCCTCCGCCGTGGCCGTCACGTCCCAGGCGTCCTAAGGCACGCCCTCCCGACAGTTCCTCACAGTTACTTTAAGTGCAATTTTAGGGACCAGCGGTCTGTGACACTATACCTACAGAGAGGCTGAGCTGCGTGGCCCCGCGAGTGGCATCCGGGCGGCATCCCAGGCTGGGACAGGGGGGTGCCACACACCCGCCCTGGACTCAGTGAGGCAGGCGTTACTGTATACCATAAGTTCGTATAGCTTCCAAGGCTTGATTTAATTGCAGTCATAGTGTACTTGCAATAATGAAAAAAAAGTATCTTTATATATTGTGTCGCATAATACTGCACCGTGATGGGTACTTGTTAAGCTTCGCACAGCCCAAGATAGAACACTAAACATTAAAGGTCCTACTGCAAGCATACAATCAAACAAGATCCCGCGAAAAGATAAAAGTGAACCTGTGGTGTGGTGCTAAGGGTGTGCGGGCGAGACTTTGCTATGACGCAACCACCGGCGGCAGCGAACCTTTGATAGCGCGCCGCGATGCTGGGCGACCCGCTGCCCCTCCGCCCACCACGACCTCTGGCGTCCACCTACTGCGACGGGGGCGACAGCATATGCTCTGAACTCCTTAAACCTTATGATGAACCACGTTAGGCGAGAGAGACGTCCACTATCCCTCCACCTCAAGACGCCTGCTGGACCCCACTCGCTCTCACCTCAGCCGAATGTGTTTTGTCATTACCTCTTGCTCACGCCACGCAGGTCCTACGTCGAGTGCTATTGTGGGGCGTCGCGCACCTCCACTGATAAAGGTTTTAATTGCTCACTTTCGGAGGATGAAATTAACAAATCTCAAACCTCGGAAAGTAAGTCTGATGAAGCTTCAGAGTTAAGTAAGTATCTTGCTTATGATGAAAAATTGAAATACAAAGACTAAGAATACCATCATTGTTGAAAATATGTATATTTACTTTATTTCAATGGGGGCATTGAACCCAGAGCGTGTGTAATTATTTAAAGGGACAGATATGTTTATACAGTTCCACATTTTAAGTGTCTAATTTTTCTGATTATGGTTCATCTGCGCAATATTGTAATAAGTGTACATTTTCCCAGTCAAGTAGCTTTGAAGGCAGTGTGAATTGAAGCTCTCTCTCCTCTCTCCCCATCAAGATATTTCCTTGACTATCCCCACATTAGATTTAGAGGACATAGACTAGCTAGAATCATGATTGTTGTACTCATATAGCCCTACTTAACAGAGGTGTACAGATTCAATAGTAAGATTTTTTTATAGATCGAAAGGAGACTTGCTTTTCTTCGGAATTCTGGCCTTCAAAGCTTCCTGAGCCCACCTAGTGACTGTTAACTGTTCCTGCGATCAGAGTTTACCGTTGATACTGCTGCTGTTCCCTCACCAATAGTCCTAGACACAGTTAATGACTTTAACTGCTGCTACTACTACTACTACTACTACTACTACTTCTGTTTTTATTATCATCACTACTACTTCTACTACTACTGTCATTTCCACTGCTACTACTATTACTTTCTACTGACTGCTACTGCTCCTGCTTACTAATAACTACTACTACTACTACTACTACTACTTCCATTTCTACTTTTTTAACTACTACTACTACTACTACTACTACTACTACCATTTCTACTTTTTTTCGCTACTACTACTACTACTACTACTACTACTACTACTACTACTACTACTACTACTACCACTACTTCTACTATTACTACTACTACTACTACTACTACCACCTTTACTGCTACTATTATAACTAGTACTACTTTTACTACAAACTATTATTTTCACTAATACTACTAATACTACTACTAATATAACCTTATCCTCAACCTCCACCACTTGCACTATCACCACCACTGCCACCCACCACCACTACTATTACCACCACAACTACCACCACCACCACCACAACTCCTACCACTACCTTCACAACCACCACTACCTCCCCTACCACTAAACAACGACAACAACAACAAACATTGCTAGTATCACGTACTACTGCTGCTACTACTACTACTACTACTACTACTACTACTACTACTACTACTACTACCATTACCACTAGTGAAATTTGTCATCAGTTACATAGGCACATAAATTATTTCTTTACTATGTCCTGGTTATAAATGCTACGTAGAAAACAAGAACATTGTGTCATTTTATTAGTATATTTTGTTACAGCAATATTTGATATTCATATTACGATGCGTTTACGATTTAACTCGATAAAAATTTGTTATACGTCTCCCCTCTCTCTCTCTCTCTCTCTCTCTCTCTCTCTCTCTCTCTCTCTCTCTCTCTCTCTCTCTCTCTCTCTCTCTCTCTCTCTCTCTCTCTCTACAATACCATAGTCTGTAGAGCAATAGTACAGTCACAACCTTGATCTATCCATACAATCTTCAACGTAATTCTTTTGTTGTTTGTTTTCGTAATCAAACTCTGCAAAGATAAGAGTTTCCCTGTATTTTTTATCTTTTTTTGCTGCCTTTCGATGTTCACCCAACGCCTCCCCACCACCACCACCACCAACCACCACCACCACCACTACTACTATACTACTACTACTACTACTATTATCATTACTACTATTTACACCAGCGCCAAGCTTCTCTATCCTCTTCCACAATTCTCGTATCTTCTGATTTCAGTTTCACATTCTTTAGTGTTTTTTTATTCTTGTTGTTATCATTTATTCCTCCTCCTCCTCCTCCTCCTCCTCCCCCTCCCCCTCCCCCTCCCCTGCCTCCTCCTCCTCCTCCTCCTCCTCCTCCTCCTCCTCCTCCTCCTCCTCCTCCTCCTCCTCCTCCTCCTTCTCCCCTCCCTAACTTCACCCTTAATCACCTGTAACGCCTTTATCCCAATTCGTTGTTGTGCAAAATCTTCAAGCAGTTATTTATTTATTTTTTTTCTTTAAGATTGTTTTGATTTCATTTACGACTAATTTCCGAGTGATTTTTTAATGGTATCGAATTTTATTATTATTATTATTATTATTATTATTATTATTATTATTATTATTATTATTATTATTATTATTATTATCTTTATTATTATTTAGTTTTCGTGTTTGTTGACATCCTTATTGGAATTTTTTATATATATATATATATACGTATATAGTCGTCCATTATTTTCCGTACTGTCTTGTCTGTTACAGTTTATGTTGTACTGCTGTGAGGATTCTCTCCCCCGCCCCATTTCTCCTCAGTAAGCACGAAACATCATTGTTTTTACGTAGCAATCTGTTGAACATTTCCGCAATCCGGGCCAGCCATCCCTTCACTTCTCCCTCTCCTCCCCACGACCTCCTTGCCCTCACTGATACAACGGTTTTATCAACAAAGTAATATCAATGCATAAAAGGCAAAGGTAAACCTCCTGCAGTCCCTTTAAACCCGAGACCCAAGAAAATAGCAGTTCAATCATTCATTACTCTGATACGTTCTCAAAGCCATTCAGTTTGTTATTCTCATTTTGTAGTTCGTTGATTTTTTTTTTTTTTTTCCGGTGCGTGTTGAATCCGAATCTTTTGTTTCGATCCCACTTGATTCAACATTTTTTTTTTTTTAGCTCATATTGAGGCAAAACGTACGTAAGTAGAGGAGTCGCCGATGTCAGCGAGCACACATTACGTAGACATGCGCTCTCTCTCTCTCTCTCTCTCTCTCTCTCTCTCTCTCTCTCTCTCTCTCTCTCTCTCTCTCTCTCTCTCTCTCTCTCTCTCTCTCTCTCTCTCTCTCTCTCTCTCTCACCATAAATACACAGACACATAAACATACACACACACACTAGGAAGGATGACCAACACGTATTAAGATAGGCAGCCGGTGACATTTTCTTGCTTCTTTACATTTTTTCTTGCCTTGTATATTTCCTTCAGCCACCACCACCACCACCACCGCCACCGCCGCACACAACAAGCATTAACACTATCCATCGGTATCTAACCCCCTTTCTTCAACTACCATTATATTCAGACACCATTAACTCCACTCTTGCTATCCTACTCTAAATCTCATGACTTCAGCATCCACTACTACTACTACTACTACTACTACTACTACTACTACTACTACTACTACCACTACCACTACTACTACTACTATTCCTGCTGCTGCTGCTGCTATTACTATTGCTGCTGCTGCTACTGCTGCTACTGCCGCTGCTGCTACCATTACCCACCACCACTTCCTCTTCCTCCTCCTCTACCACCTCGCTCTTTCGCCACCGCCACCATCTCCTCCACCCTTGCCACCACCACCACCTCCACCTCTACCACCACCACTTTCACTACTGTCCGCCACCATCAAGCCTCATTCGAAGTTCCATAGTCTGCCGACATCTCCACCGGTATCAGGAATGTTAAACACAAAGGATAATACAAGTTCCTAGTAAATTTCCTAATTATTAACCTGTCGTTTGACCATGATAGAGTGCGTTATTTCCTTTAATTTTTTTTTTTTTTTTTTTTGTTCCAGAGGAATAGTTCTGAGATTAGCTTGCAACTATGGTCACTCTTAATCTAAATCGACTTTTCTTCATTGGTCTCATAAAGGAAATATAGATTTTTATACATATAAATTTTCCCTCGGGCCGTCCATAGGGACTGGGCGTCCAGGTTCCCAGATAAGTTTAGTTTTCTTACATCCGTGTCACGAGACCATCGATGGGCCTGGTCGCCCGGGGCAGGCAGTACTGGAGAACATCCGCAGATCGTGAGCTGTGCAGCTGCATCGCAACACTCGGCGGAGCCGCGTAGCCAGACCCTCGTGTACTCAGTGCCACCCCCAGTGTCCTCTTGCGTATAAACGGGAGTTCGTATGGACGGCTGCTCGGCCCGTCTGCCCCACTAGGGCTGCCGAGGAATTTATTCGCCAGTGTCCCTTCCCCGACTCTGAAGCCTGTCAAATTTTTTTTTCTTTTTTTTATCTGTCAGTGCACCAGTGCCCATGGAATTTGATTATAACTGATTTCGAGTAATTTTGACTGTCTGTCCCAAGTTCCTCCGTGTGCCAGTCAGTATCCGTGAACACCGTCTCCGCCATTCACACTGCCCGGCTCTCGCCAACGACCTTCCTGCTGGCTCCCGTCCTGCCCCTTGCGCTCGGGAACCTTGTCTTTCCTTTCTTCCTTCACCGTCACTCCGCCACGAGCGAAAACCATAACCCTTATCCCTCTCATCATCATCATTACAAGTGGGGCGCCCCAGCTTACCCCGGTGACCTGGCACGCCCCAACCTTCCTCGGACAATTCTTAATCCCAACACCCTTACCTTCCCCTGCGGTTTCTCTTCCCATCTCTCTCCTTCTCACGCCCCGGCTCTGCCCTCTGATAATGAAGTGAGGAGATCGGCTCGCACGGACGAGACACCTCGCTAAGTATGTGAGCATAATAGTGACGGCCAGGGTGGCGTTTGTAGCGGTGTGGCCCTCTGACCCGTGCCTCCTCCAGCCCCCGGG
Source organism: Scylla paramamosain (assembly GCF_035594125.1). Taxonomy (NCBI): domain Eukaryota; kingdom Metazoa; phylum Arthropoda; class Malacostraca; order Decapoda; family Portunidae; genus Scylla; species Scylla paramamosain. Next base: position 490,284 of record NC_087162.1, on the reverse strand, counting down.
TCGCGGCCCCAGCTGCGGGTCACAGGGCGGACGGGGCGGCCTCAGGGGATTCGACGTTGTTGCGCCTCCTATGGGCGGGCGCACACCGTTTGCCTTGCTCATATACCTCACGCCGCCGCCACCGCAGCTGGCTCTCCCCTGGGGCCGTGCCCACACCAGTCTTCCACACCGGTACTCTAGATCCCGCACCACGCCCCCACGGACTGCTGGACTGGAAGCTGGCGTGCCCGCTAGTTCAACCAGTAATTACAATGGTGTCCAAAACGACCAGATACGAGTTTCTTGTACATTTTAAAAATGGTGTCTAAAAGACATAATAAATGCACACGTCCCAGCCATCTTCTTTGTACTAATGTATGAATTATCAATAAGTAGTGTTCGATAGACTGTTGTTGTCATGTTGTCGTCTTTATAAATTATTAAGGGTCGGGTACTACGTTAGTACTGCTGCAGTGTCAGACTATGTACAACCTGCGGGACGCTCACCCCCGCAGCCCACCTCGGAGGGAGGACCAACCCCCACCTCATTTTCTATGGCCCTGCTGCACTTCTCCCTCCCTCAGTGTGATTCAGTGTGGCCTTCGTCGCGCGTTACGGTGGCGGTGGCTGCTGAAAGACTCTGAGTTCTGCCAGGTGTGTGCCGCGTGTCAGGGGCCAGGCCGCGCGTGGTCACCCTCTCTGTGCATGTTCTCCCTGCTGAGGCTTCAATGGTTTTGTTCCGTTTCTTGTCCTACTATGTAGTTAACAAATGTTCATGTGTTAGATGTAGTGTGGGGAAATTAAATACATACATAAAAATATTGTCAAACTCTGAACCAAGGCGGTGTTCACTCATGGTAAATTCGTGAAGCTGGTTTGAGGATAACTTGGTTCAAGGGTGAAGCTCTGCCGTGTCAGTTTAGGCAAGCTGGGACGACCGGCGTGTCGTGCGCAGCTCCGCCTTTTCTTGCGCGCCTGCGCCGAGGGGTACCTGCAACTTGCGACACCCTTGCATAAAATTATTATAATTATTGTGGTAATTTTGTTGAGAAGAGCGATCTTAATTATCTGCTTTGGACTATAATTTGTCATATATGTATACATACAAGATATATATATATATATATATATATATATATATATATATATATATATATATATATATATATATATATATATATATATATATATATATATATATATATATATATAAATCATAAAGCAAAAGTGGTAACTGTGAGATCCAGGATGGAAATGGGTTGGTTGAATCACATGTCTAAGAGAATTAAAGGTGGATTGCATCACGAGGGATTTATTTTTATACTAAAATTGTTTGTTGTAACCTTCCATAATTGAAAGTAATCATGATATTGTACTTGCAAGTGTGAGTACGCTGCAAGGCATCAGCACAAATCATCATCAGAAGGCCCATAAAACTTGTTGCCAACAGTCGCCCATTGGTCCGTGTCCGGCCAACCTTGCCTTGCATACGAGGACTGGCACATCACTTTAATTTGGAACTATGTGACGTGACGCATCGAGGCGCTACTAGCGTCCGTCACGGTGTTGGTGGCCGGTGGGTGAGGCGGCGGCCGTGACGAGGAAGTCACCAGTGTGAGCAGCACCACCACCACGCAACACGCCGCCGCTCCCGTCGTGGAAAAGCCGATGTCCAATAGCAAATTACAAGAACGCCCTTCTTAACTTAGAAATTATCATTATTATTTTTATTATAATGATGTTGATAATGTACTTTTTATGTACTTTGCCAAGCTTCCCTAAACGGCGCTCTCTTTACCTATGTCCGTGGTACTGAATGTGTAGGTACTGCAGTAACAATAAACACTTGTCAAACAGGACGCCCGCTTTCATTTACCGTGTTCCTTTAAAAATACATTACAACCAAGTGTAAATGTCTCCTATTTTAAATTGGAAGACTCTTTATTTATTTACTTTTAATTTCATTTTTTTTTATTTATTTATTTTTATTGATTTAGTTTTTTCCTTTATTTACTTATTAATTTATTTATATTTTCTTTATTATTTGTTATTTTTTATGTATTTTTATAGTATTTTTTCTTTTCTTTTATTTATATATTGTTTTTTATTATTTATTTATTTATTTTATTTATTTATATTTTTTATTGTTTATTTTTTTATTTATTTACTTATTTTTATTTATTTATTTATTTATTTTTATTTATTTAACTTAAATATTTATTTATCTTTTATTTGCTTTATTTATTTTTTTTTTTTTTTTTTTTTTTTTTCGCAACTGAAAACTTTTCTGTGAGCCTTAGACGTTCGGCATGGTATATTTTGTGCAGCTTAGTCGGTCCCAGCCTGTGGTGGCGCTGGCAGATCCTCAGTGACACCTTGACCGTCCCCGGATCTCCCGAATGCAGTTGCCTTCTAAAACAAAATTGATAAGAAACATGTAAGTTCTCCTCGACCACTCAGCGATGGCTACAAAAATGGCTGGTTTCCTGTAGAACTCAAGCGGGTCCCCCAAACAAGTCCGAGCGCTAAACACTGAACCACTACTTGCTCAATACTTCCTCTCAGCCCATGGTAAGATATTGACGTGTTGCTGAGCGGACGAGTCAACAGCCACGCTTCATGGTATGGAGGTTACTTAAGAACATAAGAAATAAGGGAAGCTGCAAGAATCCGTCAGGCCTACACGTGGCAGTCCCTGCATGAAATATGCCTACCTATTTCCACTTATCATCCCCATCCATATATCTATCTAATCTTCTCTTAAAGCTCCCTAATGACTCGGTACTAACAACTTGATTACTGAGTCCTTTCCATTCATCTACCACTTTATATGAGAACCAATTCCTTCCTATCTCTTTTTTAAACCTAAATTTTTCAAGCTTGGACCCGTTATTTCTTGTTTTATCCTGGTTACTGATCATAAGAATTTTGCTTATTTGTAAGTAAAGGATGGATTGCAGGTATGATGATGTGAATAAGTGATTGATTTATTAAGTAAACAATGCATCAAGTATGATTGTGAATATCTGATTATTAAGCAAAGGATGGATTGCAGGGATGATGTTGTGATTAAATGGTTGTTTGCCTAAAGCACTGCAGCAACGGGGCCACGTTAGTGATGTAGGTTATAACACACTGCTCCAGTGACACAAAGCATGTGTAAATCAAGGGAATGACACGTCTCGGGTGTAGAAATACGTGTCACATTGAGTCATCTGATGGCAATAAACACCTTGAACAACACCAATTAGTACATTACATATTCAATAATAATTACATATGTGCTGATAATTTATACCAAGGCTCAGTAAAGGTGCAGAAGTATTTACTGCACCATACATTCAATTCTGACTCTTTACTTACTGAACACCAGGGAAGGATTCGGAAGACGTATCACATCGCTTCATGAAACACTACCAGGCTTGCTCGCTCCAGTTAGTCTTCACATCTCCAGATAACACGCGTATATCTTACTTCATCATAACGTTCAATGATATGTTATAGAAGAGGAAACATATTTAATATTATTTAGTTAGTTAATATTAGCAAGAAAGCGGTGAGGATGACGGGTCGTGGTGTGCGCTTGCCAAGTTTCATATGTTGGTACTTGGTATTGCTGCTGTAGTTGGTAAGCTTGGGAAAGTTTTCTAGAGGCTTGCCTGCCACCCGGCGTACAGAGATGTTCCATAATCCAACTGCATCCTCGTGCCTGGTGGTGTTAGAAGAGCTGGGAACGGAGATCTACTACCGTGAGGTAGAGGCCCGTCACTCAGCTAAGCAGGAGGTCGTGGAGCAGCATAGAAGTAGGTTAATACTTTCAATAATATAATTAAGCAAACCTGAGAGGGAGAGGTGTGTGTGTGTGTGTGTGTGTGTGTTCGCCGCTATTGTTAATGTTGCATGTACTGTAGTTCATATCATAGATGCGTCATGCAGTAATGAAGCAGATTTTTTGTTCATTATTTTTTTGTCGTCTGACAGGTGGTGTGTATAGTATAGTATGAATTAGGTCATGGTGGTGGTAGTGGGTGAGTACCGAGGCGCTGGTGAGCAGTGGGGTGGTGCCAGGTGGCGGCTGTACCTGCTGTTCCCTCGCTAGTTCAGCGACTTGGGGTTGAAAACAGCATTAAAGAGCCGCATCTTGCCTCCTTGGCGCGGTATCACATGCAGGTGTAAAGTCTCCCTGAATGAAGCGCTGCCTCGAGTGTGGGGGAAAGGGTTACAAGTTTGTATTAACAGTTTTAGTCGGCAGTGTGGCCGCTGCCGCTCCGCTCAAATTAATTGTGAACAACACCCACTTTTATTTTTATTCAATTTTGACATTCGACGGGCGAGATTTGCATTTTAACAGTGAGATATTGAGTAATTCCGGTGTCAAAATGAAACGCCTGCTTGTTCACTTACGAAGTTGTAACAAAAAAACAGTTGTTAAAAAATAAATATATTGACAAATCAACGGAAAGAGAACGTAATAGTCCCCCAGACCACAGCGAGTAATCACTACCCTATCCCTTGTATTGAATCTGTTCCACGAATAAAAGAAAACTGCAATAAGTGGGAAAATGCTGCTATCGTGATTCACCAGCCATTCGTTACTTTCCTGCTAGTATGAGAATTTACAGGATCAGAAATAAGAACCTATAATGTTAGGTTTTGTTAGACACGAGTCATTATACTCGAGTTATGTATATAAGATTAGAAAACGAATAACCGTCTTTACTCAGATGCGTCTTTTCCCAGAAGCTACGTTAAAACTCGTGCAATTTAATTCGTTTCCTAGACTCAGTCATACTCAAGGCACCAGTGTTAAGAGGTCAGGAGAATGGTTAAGGAAAAAAATGTAATTGATGCGCAAGTTAAAATCGTAGTGGTCATGGCTGTAGTGGTGATAGTGGTGATAGTGACAAGGATGGTTGTGTTGGTGATGGTGGTGACGTGGCGATGATGTGGACAAGAACACACACACACACACACACACACACACAACAATATCAACCAGCCAGGCAGCTTCTTTTTACCTCTGGGGGGCGAGACGCAGCCGAGCGAGATATAAAGCGAACAACAACAGTCAACTATTCAGCCCACCCACGAGTATTACCGAGCCAAAGTTTTGCCTGCGTCGGGGCCTCGCTCCCTCCCGCCCCGGGCCATCTGTCTTGGGGAGCACACAGAACTTCGTCTTCCACCTCAAGGGGTCCAGCCGTTCTTCTGGGTGAGGGTTTCCGCCTGATAGAGCCCAGCAATTGTTTCTACCATTGTTTGTTGCATGACCAGTTTTGTGTGTGTGTGTGTGTGTGTGTGTGTGTGAGAGTTTGAAGTAAGCCTTGCACCCGGCAGCACGAAATACACAACGCCTTCCATTAAGATCTCAAGCCAGGTATGTTGTAGCAAGCTGAGAAAGACTAAAATTTTTCTCTTCGTAGGAAAAAATACATGGCCACAAAAAGTATTGTATTTGTTGTGTGCGCGTGCAAGAAAAATCACAAGGAACGCGGAATATTTTCGTAGCCGCCAGTGTTAACATCGAAGAGTCTTGTAGCCGAGAGCATGACTAAGGCACCTGTGGGCGGCCCAATTAATTTAATATCAAAACCTAAACCGCTAGTGTCACCATTTGGAAAAGTTTGATTCTTCGCTATTTCAAGCAGTGAAAGTAAACGAATCTTTTACTAGTACTAACAAGTAGCAGCAGCAGCATCAAAGCGAGTAGTAGTAGTAGTAGTAGTAGTGCTGGTGGTGGTGGTAGTAGTAGGAGCAGTAGTAGTAGCACTGGTGATATTATTATTATTATTATTATTATTATTATTATTATTATTATTATTATTATTATTATTATCATCATCATCAGCATTATTATCATCGTCCACTTAAGAATCATATCAACAGATTAGAGTGAACGCAGTAGAGGCATAAACAAGTTTTCATTTGACGCACGTCGCCATTCTGCAATTCAACACAAGTGTTGTGATTCAAAAGTTAGTCCACCGCCTGTGCCTGGTGTGAGTGGCAAGGCAGGGCAGTGTATGGCAGGGCTTCAGAAAGTGAAGGGAGAGTGTACGAGTACCACAGTTGTCTGCCAAACACACTAGGGCCGCAGATGCAGATCCAAGAGAAATAGTTGTATAACACTACTTTTATGCTGATACTTTTGTGACAGTCATTTATTATTATTATTATTATTAATATATATATATATATATATATATATATATATATATATATATATATATATATATATATATATATATATATATATATATATATATATATATATATATATATATATATATATATATATATATATATATATATATATATATATATATATATATATATATAATCTCAAAATGCGTAGTAGCAGTAACTAGTGTTCAAGTTTGATGCGAGTCGCTTCACCATCATGACAGCGTGGAAAGATGTACTGATTGATTTACCTTGTGAGTCTTGGCATTTGTACGATCTATTTCCTTTTAAGTTTTATACAAAAAAGTGGGCCTGGCCTGAACCTGGCTGAAACACGCGCGCTCTGCTGAAAAAGTAAAGAGGTGTCGCTCGCCTCCAGTAGGTGGCCTTGTTCCACCCACCGCACACTGATGGCTTTTTTTTCATATTTTTTATTTACGATTCACACTTTCCTGATAAAAGCATACCCTCTGGCAACGCTGTACACGGCCTGCGTGGCGGCATGGCGTGGGGTTGTGTTGTGGCGTGGCGGTGTGTCGGCGTGGCTGGTGTGGCGTGGCAGCCAGAATGCCGCGGCCGCCCTCACCAGGCCTGTCCGTCTGGGAGGCTGTGGCGGCGGGGCGATATTAGCAAGGCTTTTTTCCATGTCCTGCCAACGTCCGTTATTAGATTTTCATAAACTGGAAAATATTTCGGACTCTAAATTTGAACCTTCCCAAACGCCACCGCCCTTTGTTATTGGCTGTGATGGGGAAAAAAATTCGTGTTACGTTTGGAATGACATTTCGGCCCCGAGCTTGTCGCTGTCAACGCCCCTGACTTTTGCTGTTTTCCAGAAAGTGTTTTTTTATGGTTTTGTGGCGTCCTGGAGGCTCCGGCACCCTCACTGCCAGCGCTGGGCTCGTGGTCGAGTGAAGAAAGAAAGTGGTGGTGGTGGTGATGACGGTAATAATAATCATGAAAATGCTGATATGAATAAAACTGAAATCAATTATAAGTAATAAGTTATCATTTTAGTAGTAGTAGTACTAGTAGTAACAGAAATACTTGTAGTAGCAATAGTGGTATAGTAGCATCACGATCACTACTACCACCATCACCATGCATCATAACTAATAACAAAAATAATTTTCTAATCTAGTGGACACTACCCACTACCACCGCTGAGTACTCCTTGCAGAGTGTGTAGAGTGCATAATGCGTCCTGCGTTAAACTGGATGGGACTGGACTCGATGGAAATCTACTATCGATGGTGGGGTGATAGGGAATGAGGGAGTGAGGGCGTCCTGAAGGCTGAGTAGTGATGTTGGAGTGAAGGGTGAGAGGGGAACAGGGAGTGAGTTTACTGTTGATGCTGGGGTGACGGGTGAGGGGGAATGAGAGTCCTGAAGGCTGAGTGGTGATGCTAGGGAGACGAGGGAGAGGTGGGCAGGGAATGAGGACGTCCTGAAGGCTGAATGGTGAGGCAGAGATGACGGGTGAGAGGTGTGAGGGAAGTGAGCGTTTACTGTTGATGCTAAGATGACGGGTGAGAGAGGGAGTGAGGGTGTCCCGAAGGCTGAGGGTGATGGGTAAGAGCTTAAGCTAGATTGACGGGTGACAGTTATGCGAGTTATGTCTGGTATGATGTGATGAGTGAGAGGGGAGAGGGATGAGACTAGTGTAAAAAATTCCCACATCCTTCTTTCACGTGTCCTTTAATATCAGAAAGCGACTCTTCCTTTCAAGACATAACTCCAGTCTCTCCACGAAGCACCACAAACATATTTTACACGGGTACATATAAGTATCCAATGCTATATGATAAGATACTAATATATTACGTGATGCACTTTTTTAAAAGTTACCCATAAATATCCAGCCATGTTCATTTTCTACAAGTCATGTAAGCAAGAAAAGCAGATTTTAGGGGATACTATATCATTTATTACACACTAAAGTCACCATGACATTTATTTGTTGCACTGTAAAGATTACTTGTGTGTTGTGCGTGTAAATGGTGGTATTTTAGCAGGATATGTTATTACAGGTACTTGAGTTAATGGCAATGGTGTATGTTATAATGTGTGTTTTTTTCAGACTACTGTTACAGTGAAACTTCCACCCTTCCATCCCCCTGAGGCAGCGCACCACGTGGGGCGCAGGAGGCAACGGGAGGCCCCTGCCAGGACGCAACGCGCTACCAGCGCAGTCGACAGTGGGACACCGACGGTGGGGACACCGACAGCGGGGGACACCGACGACTACGACGAAGGAGACACTGACGGCGCAGGGTGTGAAGGGAAGCGCGGAGGCGGGAACGGCAGGTGACAGCGGGACACTGACGGAGACGCAGGCGGCGCTCCTTCATTGAATCCTGGAAGAACGAAAGTGGAATAGAATAGAAATCGCCGTACTGGAACTGAAAACAGTTTCCTAAATTCCAACTTCCTTATTTAATAATCTGAGCTCCAAGCTTCTTTCTCTTGACATCCAGCATACCTCTCACTATGGCCTTGGGGATTTTACCCTTAAGTCATACTCTTCTATCACAAAGCATGTCTAACGCTTTCCTCCAGCTTCCTAGCCACACTGAATTCAATGATTTGTTTGTTTGTTCATTCCACCAGCTGTATCTAGTTGACCAAAGATACTTAAATTCATACACCCTTTTGATGTAAACTCCTCCTAAACTAACTGTCATATTATATTGTCATTATATTGTCTTCATCCTTCTTATCTACATTCCTCTGCTTCCCACTCTTCTCAAGTCTCCTTTCCTCTTCTTTACTCTTGGCAACAAATACTGTCATTTGTGTTGAAAAAGCACCAAGGCAGTTTCTCACATCCTTGGTTATGACATGTTACTTAATATAGAATCTTGGTGTAGTGCTATTATAACTTGGAAACTCTCTGTAGAATATGTGCTTCTAATTTTAGTTATTTCCATAAGTTTACTTGATCACTGACATTTTTTGGCATTTTCTTCTCCCTAAGGCATCTCCATCCCTCCTCATATGGCTTTTCCAGGTCTTTCTATGAAGGCCATATGCAACTTTCCTGCTTCCCCCTATACTTTTTTTTTTATAACATTCTATCAATACTGAAGCCCTTCATGAACCCTGACTGCTGCCTTCCAATGAGAAATTACAATAACCTTCCATCTAAAATTCTCAAATATTCTCCATGTGTGTAACATAAGTTTGATCACACTAATTTTAACAATTCTGCACATCCTTTCTCTCTCGATTTCCTGGATACTGTTTCCTAATCAAAGCTTCTGCAGCACATCACTCCCCTCCTCATCCAGTGCCTTCCAAAACTCTATAGGTCATCTGCCCCTGTAGCTTTGCCATTCATCATCATTTTCAGAGCTGCTTTAAACTTTTCCCCTTCTTATACCAGTAACAGCTCAGTAATTTAGATGTTTGTCCCTTTTTAAAAATTCTCATTTAATAAGTACTCATAATATTCTTTCCATCTCATAATTATGCCACTTTCTTATACAGTTAAAAACTTCAGTGTTTATATATAGGCTTTAAACATAGAAATAGTAGTAGTTATGGTACATATAAATAATATTGTATGCATGTTATCTTGCAGAACTTCCAAAATGTTGTTCACAGGTGTAGCTGAACCTGTAACATGGACAGATACAAATGCAGACAGTCCAGTAAGCTTACTCTGATGTTCCATGCTACTCCATCCACAAATGTAACAACTAATTCTCTCCTCCATCCACAAATGTAACAACTAATTCTCTCCTTAAGCTAGGAAATTATCATGATTTAAAATCCTTTTTAGTTTAACATCAATAACCAAGTTAGTCTTTTTTTGAATCTGCATAAACTCATGTTAAGCTTTTATTGAGGATTTGGTTTTTGAAATTATAATTTAATGTAAAGTACATTATTTAAAAAATACATAATAATGATGGTTACTAGTTTTTTCTTAGGATTGTATGATTGTTATAAACCATGTCTATTATAAGATACACAAGTGCTTTTTATTTGAGGATGTCTCCAAGAGGGTGGCTCCAAGAGACATTTGTCTTTCATGTAATGTGTTCTGCTGTACATACTGTCTTCTGTGATTTTACAGGTGTGTGGAGCATGGAGGATGATGGTGGCAAGATTTACTACTATACATACAAGAAAAGACAAGGGACAAAACCGCAGGGTCTCAGGTCAGCTGACAGTCATTACATGCACCAGGTTCAGAGTAAGTCAATGTGAAGATGGTTTTCAGCCAATATACCATACTGCAGGAGAGGATGTTCCATTTGATGCATGTTTATTATAGCTTATGAGAGGAAGGGAGGAACGATGATTGATGCCGAGTTACACAGAAGGCAGCTCGTGACATTTTGTCTTCCATATTGGAATATGGGTGAATATGAAATGCCATGGAGTGACAGGTGCACAAGGCTGAATTTACACCAAATTAAGTTTCCTTCATTCATTAGAATCATTTGGTTGTCCTCCAACGCAGCTGCACGCATATAATATAATATAATATAATATATATATATATATATATATATATATATATATATGTTTGGAAACTTACTGCAGTATGGTTGTTACATAAATTGGTTATATACCCTTGATTTTCTGACAATTAGCTTTAAGAAACGCATGACAGGAATAGAGAGTCCCAAATACACGAATGAAGGGGGTGTGGCCTCTTGTTGTGCGGCAGTGGTGGAGCAACTCTGCTATGGGTCAGTCTTGTGCCAGATGTGCTGTGTGCATCTGACTGACTCTTGCATGCTGTGTGGTGCTGAGGATTGGTCCTCTCTCCCTGGAGGCAGCAACACAGAGGTATGAGAGAATGCTGCTTGTGAATTTGTGTAGATGCATCCTTTCTGCCATCCCCATTTAAGGAGGGCCATCAGCCTAGTAAACAAATTTACCCGTTATTATTGCCATACACACACACAATCTACATGCAAAGCCATGACCAACATTATGGGTGAAAATTTTGAGATAGGAAGGGTGTGTCCTGCAAGAGGATCCCCTTGTCCCCATAATTGTTTAAAAAACATCACATTGGACTAGAGTCCCTGTCCACCCTCTGGCAGACACAGGGTCACGTCTAGCTGGTGAGAACCTTGACTATGTCGCCTGTGCTGATGATGTGGCCCCTAACGGCCTCCACCACTGTCCAAAGATTTGTTTGGAAGGGCTCCATCTGCCTAAAGACGCGCCTAACGCTGTCCTCTATGCTAGCTCTCATTCCAATCCTCAAGCATGGCATGCATGAGAGACTGGCTGCATCTGTGGAAGACAGGGTGGCCAAAATCAGCAAAGAGTACTTGCAAAATGCTAGCACAAGTTCTCTAGCATGATGCAAGCTGAAGCTGCATACCTCCACCACATCCAGCCAGCTTTACACCTCTGCCAATGGGAGAGGGCTGCAAGAAGCAGCCTCATCTCCCCCAATGCATGAGTAGGTGCAGGACAGCACTCTCCTGATGCCTGGCCACTCCTATGTCAATGCCATTAAGACGCACACAGTTGGGCTTATCTTAGTTAGCACTCAACTTTGGTCGTCCAGGGGCAGACCATCGGCCCCGGTGCTTTGCAACCTTGGATGTGGTGGATGCCTGGAGTCTCTAAGGCACATCTTACAGGTGTGTCCTGTTCTTACTCCCAAGCGTGCATAGCCTGGCATGTGTTGGCCCTGCTAACAAAGCTCCTCATCAAAAGGGAGCTGCATGCTGTGCGGGAGCCAACCATCCGTACCATGGCCAGGGCAAGGAAACGAGACATTGTCGTCTGAGACGACCAGAGGAGCATGGTGCTAGATGTTCAGGTAGTGGCCAACTCATCAGCCAGTGACTGCTTGGCTCATGCTCATGCTCTAAAGGCGTCTTATTATAACAACGAGGACATGTGCACTTGGGTTAGAGAATGCTCCAGTCTTGTTTTCACAGTTTTGTTTAATGTCCTATTAAGTGTGTCAATAATACACTCAGACTGATGATGTCCTATTAAGTGTGTCAGTCAATCAATACACACACAGACTGTGTGCTCACAGTTTATTTGGTGACTGGCTCTGTCAATCAATACACACACACAGACTGTGCTCACAGTTTTTTTTGGTGACTGGCTCTAAGTGACCTTAATGTTTATCTAATTTAATCTCTAAATTATCTTGCTGCACCTCAACCAATAAAGGCATTTTGAGTTCTTGTAAACTTAGTAAATCAGGTGGAGATGGCTAGTAAGTACATCATTATAATCACATTCACCCTGATGGCTAGTACATCATTATAATCATCACAAGCATTCCTTTGTACCTTAGCTTCTGGTTCCACAGAAGAGAGAGAGAGAAAGGACAAATCTTTACCACCTCACAGTTCAAGCTTTAGTGAGCAGCAGGGTTGGTTTAGCAGGGCTGCAGCACAGCAGACCCACCCCATATTTTCATTGTATCCGATGAGAGAACCTGTTAAAGTTGCTCAAGGAGTGTTTCCATTCCTGCATTTAAACATTCTCCATATATCCTCCCTGTTCCAGGAAAATGTTGCCTTCGTAAAATAATGCTGTCTCTCCATCCTGTCTCAGTTCCCAAGTTTTGTGTACAAACAAATCTAGTTTGCAGTCTCATGAAGTTTTTTTTACATACATTCTCAGTGTTATTACATATTTTTGGCCAACATAACCAGCTCAGTTTTTTTTTACCACTAGGATATGAATGTAATGTAAGTGTAACTGGAAGCCAGCTTATGTGCCAGGTGGGGCACAATGGGAGATGCAAGACACACATGACTGGAATACTGAGAAGGATGTATGTGATCCTCTTGAGATTGCAAGGAAGATACAAAAACTGGGAGTTGGGACAGGATGGAAAGAGTACGAGTATAAGGAATGTACTAAATAAAAGCACTATGCTCTTGGACTAGGACAGCTTGGACCAGGAGGATAAAGTAAGACAGCCTCAGTAAAGTAACACACAATCAGGTGGATGCAAGTCTTCCAGAGTATAGTGGTGGTGGTGTTAAGAGGCTTATTTTCCAGGACACATTAATTTGCTGTCCCACCACAGGGGGGAAGAGATCTTCTATATTCACTAGCACACAACACTACTCCCCTCTACAAGTGTCACCCCTAATCCTTCCTCTCTTTTCCCTATATTCTCTCATCCATTTCTACTACATTTCTACCACATCATCCAGCCTTTTTCACTACATGCTCGATTCTCCGGAGCTACAGTCCTCTCACATACATCAAACAGCAGCTGGTGTGTCAAGTAAGAAGGATAATAAGCTGTGCATCCAGTCTCCTTCCTCATAGCTTCACACAGATTGGTAGCCCCTGTGCCAAATGATCTGCTTCCAACAGGAGAAGAGCCAGCCACCCCACACCAGCCACCCCACACTGACTGCCCCAGGAGTGATGCTTTTAAGTTGGAGTTTAAGTTTAAGTTTTAAAGTTTAAGCTTCCATTATTTCTTATGTTCTTATATCAAATTATTACATTCAGTAATAAAATCCCATGAGCAACAATGGCCAGAACTGACAGATCTGCATCCAAGCATGACTATGGAATCTCTGCTTCTGCAACTTCAAATCTGCTGTTGTATGTAGTAGATAGAGGCTGTATGAAAGTCTGAAAAACTGGACTGTAGGAGTAAATACTTATGAAAAAAATTATTGGAAAAAACAATTATGTCAATTACTGTTCCTAAGAATGATTTTACTGGCTGGTTTTTGGGCTTTACAGGGAAAGAATGTGAAAACCTTTTATATAATAATGGGATTTTATTCACTGAGACTCTTTTGAAGAAGTTAGAATGAAATCTAAAATCTCTGGTGTAGCATGTTGTTCCCAAGTTCTTCACAAGTAAAAGTGAATTTTGGCAGCATCCACAAATTTCCACACACTATTAGCCAAGTAACGAAAGGATCCTGCAATCTATCATTACAAAATATTTCAAAGAATACTGATGAAATAGGCATGTAGAAAAGAAATATGCAAACCAAATGGGCTTGGCAAGTGTTCACAGTGTAGTGGAGGTAAGATCCTTGTGACAGAGGCTGTGGTCTTGGCGAGATCTGGCCTTAGCAGTTTCACTCTCAGCAGGGATGTCAGACTTAAGACTGCTCTTCCATTTCCTGTAAGGCAAGTAAAGAACTGTACCAGCTGTGCTATACGTAAATTCCTGTGTTGTAACAATGATGCATGAGATTATCCCTTTCCACCAGGGATAAGTGTGATGTGTGTGTGTGTGTGTGTGTGTGTATGAGTGTGTTGTGCTTTGTCCAAGCCACTCCATGTGGGGGTTGCTGGCCTGATACATAGATACAAGCAAAGAACTTTAAAATAAGACATTTCATAGTTATTAAAATAAGACATTTCATAGTTATTTTTGATAAGTTTAATATATAATGACATTAAGATTTTTATACACCAGTGACATTAAGATTTGTCATAATGCTAAATAGCAGGGAAGGGAGTGAGTGGCTGTGAGGACAGAAGAGCAGTGGGTATTATATACTGCACACAATACCCACCAGTAAGCAGATCACACAGGTGTTCTGAAAGGGTTATTACATGGACTACCAAACAATAAACATTATGTGAGCACAAGCACATGCTTTAGTCACACATGCCTGTAGGAGTCATGTACACAGAGACGGACATTGAGATGAAAAATAAAGCCAACTCATCTAACTAATCAATCCAAGTGCAAACAATCATCTGACTTCAATTAAAATAAACCCATGCTGATGTTGTGATACCAATTAAGCCCATGTCACCCTCATCTGAAGTGTTTGTGTACGTGTACCACCATGACGGATTCACAGAAGCCTGTTAAAGCATCAGCAGGTTAAGCCATCACTACCTGGCCAATATATCCTCTGAGGAAGTGCTTACAAGTTCTGAAATATCAAACCCACAAGTGTCCAGTTAGCAAGGTGAGACTGTGTGATTTGGCCAGGTGCAGAGGAAAGATAGAGTACATAGGTAAAAGGGTGCTGGAGATGGAACCTACCACGTAAAGGAAAAGGAAAACTAAATGAACTTATGAATGCAATGAAGGGAAAGGTGGGGGTGGATATGTTGTGAAATCTAATGAGCAAAATAGAGGAGCAGGAACAGATACCAAAAGAGTGGAGGGAGAGAGTATACAGTAACCATCTACAATAAGAGTGTGGCAATTACCATGGAATTAAACTACTATCACATGCAATGAAGACTGGGAAAGGATACCTAATGAAAGGCTAACCATCTACAATAAGAAAGATATATAGGAGTGTGGCAATTACCATGGAATTAAACTATTATCACATGCAATGAAGACTGGGAAAGGATACCTAATGAAAGGCTGAGATTGGAAGTGAAGGTATCCAGAGGTTTGGATTTATGCCTGGATGCTGAGCAATGAATGATATCCAGATTGAGACAAATAGCAGTAAATTATAGAGAAAACAAAGAACTCCATATGGTATTTATAGACTTAGAGAAGACCTATGATAGAACGCTGAGGCAAGAGCTGTGAGGAAGCTAGTCACTTGGTACTGCAGCAGATGGTACAAGCCTCAAGTCAAATCATCCTTAAGACGGACCAGCCTGAGTGCAAATATGTCTCAGGTCGTTTGGTACTCAAAACACTTGGTAACCAGGAAACCAAACCACTTGATCTCTTAAAAATGTCTCTAGACTCGTATGTCTGGGCAATAGGCTTTGTGAAAACAGCTTGTGGATCCACACACACACGCACACCAATATAACGTTTACCAACCCATCCACTACTTACTCAACCACATCCACTCAACCATCCCCCCAATTCACTTACTTATCCATCCATCCAACCACTGATTCCCATCGATCTATACATTCATCTACCATCCACTCATCCATCAACACACCCACTCATACATCCACCCATCCACACAACCATTCACGCTTTCATTTACCTACTCCCCTATTAACACCTACCCACAACCCATTCATACATCCATCCATCCATCCAGTCATCCACTCACTTGCCCTTCTATCCACATATGAATCCATCCTCCCATCTATTTATCCACACACCACTGCATCTATCCATCCACACCTCCCTCCATACACCCACCCACAGACTTATCCATCCTTATACTCACTCATCTATCCACCCAACCAAATATCCATCCACACACCAATTCACCCACCCATTCTTGAATCCAACCACTCACTCACCCTTCCACCTATCCATTCACTCATCCATCCACCCACATATCTATCCACAAAATAATTCATTCCATCCACCAACCAATCCAAAACATGACTTGCTGAGAGAAGATCGGGCGAGTTGGCGTTACACGGTAGCCGATTTCAAAGATACGGCACATAAGAAAGGGAAGGTAACGAACAAAATATTAACACACCTATGAAATGTGTACAAGCTGTAATGACACCCCGATGGTTAGGCTATCCAGATTGTATCCAGTAAATATTAATGGTTATCGTAACTAATAAACTATTCACGCTCCTTTAAAATGTCCATGGTTTGGTTTTATTCTTCACCATTTACTATACTCTAATTTCTCTCCGATAAATACTGAGATAGTTATCATAACTAGTAAAATATAGTGATAACATCACTGCTGCTAAAGGAAAGACTTACCTCCGTCAGCTGCAGTTCATCCACCGCCCTCCACGTCCCTCCACTGGTGCCGTGGCGGAACAAATAACAGACACGGGCCAGCTCCCAGCATTGGAACCAATGATTCGAACACTGGAACCCATCGCCTGAAACATTGAAGCAGCAGGTTTACTTGTTCCCTAAGGAGCTAACAAAAAATATTTAACTTGAAATTAATCTCTAAGTATTTACATTAAGGTCCTGAACAACTTTATAATGTGTCAAGAGTGAAGCTGTGCTGCGTCTAGAGATTTACTAATGATACTCTAAATGTTACTAGTACTGTTATTGATAATCTTGCACACCCCGTATTCTTGAAGGGTGGCGGTCAGTGGTTGACTGGTCACGTAGTCATGCCCTCCGAGGATGACGCTGTAAACTCTTCAGTCCTCGCTCACGTCTGCGGGTTATTATTCTGCCTCTAATAATATTCTAAATCGCCTTTATTGTCAGGCACGAGCACAAGCCGGCTTGGTTCGTCTTATAAATGTGTGTGTGTGTGTGTTAAATATATATATATATATATATATATATATATATATATATATATATATATATATATATATATATATATATATATATATATATATATATATATATATATATATAACACACACTTTCATTGAAAAAAACATATCAGGCACACTTGTTGTTCTTTGCATGTGGGAAGATGTCATAAGGACGTGCACGGTACAAAATCAAAGCATAATGAGGCAGTACATAAAGCATAATGAGGCACATGGCCACGCGGCATGAGCCTCGTCAGTAGTCGTCTATTGACATCAGTCAGTATATAGCAGTTACCTCGTCATAATTTGATATTAATAGAAATTATTGGACCTGTCTGGCGCGATATTTACCATAAGTATTGTACAAAATTTTAATGAGATAACTGCCATATAACTGACAAGATAATTTATAATTACAAAGATCGTGGAGTCCTTCCTGTCTGCCTAATCCTTACAGCACTGTTGCTGTTGCCTTTCAGTACGATAAGTAGTAAT
>NC_087162.1:462500-470000 GCF_035594125.1 Scylla paramamosain | reverse complement strand
GTGTGTGTGTGTGTGTGTGTGTGTGTGTGTGTGTGTGTGTGTCAGTTCCCATGCGTGGCCAGGGAGGAGGGGACATGGTGGGAAGCGAGAGATAAAGGATGAAGGAGAACGATGGAATAAATCTGCATATTAATTTGCCCATGGCCAGAAAATGTAAAGAAGAATTATACAGGAGGAGACTGAAGGAAATCTTTTAGGTGAAGAGGAGGAAGAGAAAGGGAAGAACCGAAGAAAAAGATGGTGAATGACCCACACAGTTTACCATACGCCATCTCCTCCCCAACCTTTCCTTCGTCATAAACACGCTGTCTCACTGTCTTTCAGGGCCTTGACTCTGCCCTTCCCTGCACCGCACTGCGTCATAAGCAAGAATTACAGTACCGTACACTTTGTCGTCACGTCACTCTCACATTCCCGTCTGCAGCTTGGAGGCACCAGGAACGTAACTGTCTATAATGTTACCTCATGTAAATGGGGGGGTTGTACGATCCGGACCTGAATTTTTTTTTTTTTTTTTTTTTTTTTTTTTCGCTTCTTTTGGTATATGTAACGTTTTGCTAAAAAAAATTCTTCCCCTTATGTAATGTCTTCCGTCATTAAATTCCATTGTTTCGCCCGCCGCAAGACATGCATGATTTTTTTTTTTTTTTTCATTTTTTTTTTTTTTCCCGTATTTTTCTGACATACCCGTATTTCTTTAGTCTCATGAAAATCTACAGTTCTCTCACTGCGTACATTAGAGCACGAAATTTTAGGTCTAACTATTTTTCTCAGATTTATATACGAAAAACAAAATTATATAATTATTTTTTTTATAAATCCAGCAAATAATCAATATATCTGCATCAGATATCTTTAGCATTAATATTTTATTTATTTTAAACTGTTAAACACTGGTTTTTACTTACAAATATTGCGAAATATAACAAAAATGGTTTTCCACCCTTACCCCCCTTCGCTAATTACGTGTGAAATCATGAATCGCTCTCGGCCTATATATATATATAAAAAAAAACAAAAACAATCGGAGTAACTAAACGATTCTATGTCTCCTTTTTCACCATATTCTGATGTATATATCATGTGAATTTCAAGTTCCTAGCTGCGATAGGTGAATTATAGTCACCCCTTAAACTTTATGACGCGATATCTCAAAATATCTCCTCTGTTGTTATCCCTGTTACACATATATGGGCTATTGCAGCTTATGAAACTTTGGGAGGCGAACAAAGTCTGCTATCGAAAATTTTGTTTGGAGTTGATTTTGATTTTTGACAAATATTTGAAAGTTAAAAAAAAAATTTACTTTTTAATCGAACAAAAAAAAAATTATCGTACAAGGAAAAACGATAGCAGACATTCTTCTCCTACCCTTTCTGATTAAAATGCTTTTCAAATTAAAGAAATTGGTCAATAAATAAGGAAGGAGATACGAATTGAACATAGGCAATTTAACATGTGATCGTACAACCCCCTCCCCCCCATTTATAAAGGGACCACGCACAGCACCAAATAGATACATATCAAATAATAATGTGGTTGCTTGTCTGGAATAACTTTGAAGCAACCCTGGGCCTCATTTTGTCTTCAAACGTATGAGGAACAATCCACAACATTCCACATTGTGAGCTCTGTTAGGGAGGTGAAAATGCTGAACCTTAAGGCTTTAATGCTTACACAATGCACGCACCACATTTTTTTTTTTTTATGTAAGAGAGCCACTGGCCAAGGGCAACAAAAATATTAGAAAAAAAAAAGGCCCACTTGGGTGCCAGTTCCCAAAAAGATTGCCAAATAGGAGAAATCAAATTACGATGGATAAGAGTCTTGAAACTTCCCTCTTGAAAGAGTTCATGTCATAGGAAGAAGGAAATACAGAAGCAGGTAGGGAGTTCCAGAGTCTACCAGAGAAAGGGATAAATTATTGAGAATACTGGTTAAGTTGTTTTTTTTTTTATGGAGGGGTACAGGCCAAGGGCAACAAAATTATAAGAAAAAGGCCTACTGGGCTGCTGGTCCCCAAACAGAGTCAAAACACGGTCATTAGAAATTAAAGGATAAGTGTATTAAAAACCTCCTTTTTGAGAGAGTTCAATTCATAAGAAGGAGCAAATACAGAAGCAGACAGGGGGTTCCAGAGTTTACCCGAGAAAGGGATGGATAACAGAGAATACTGGTTAACTCTTGCATTAAAGAAGAGGACAGAACAGAGATTAGAGAAAGTAGGTAGTCTAGTGCAGTAAGGCTGCAGGAGGAAGGGAGGCATGCAGTTAGCAAGATCAGAAGAGCAGTTAGTGTGAAAATAACATAAGACAGATGCAACATTGTGACAATAAGAGAGGCTGAAGACAGTCAATAAGAGGAGTTGATAAGATGAAATGCTTTTGATTCTATCCTGTCTAAAAGAGCAGCATGAGAGGAACCCCTCAATATATGTGAAGCATACTCCATACATGGTCAGATAAGACCCCTGTACTAAGTTAGCAGCTAGTGGGGTGGGTGAGAAAAACTGGCAGAGACGACTCAGAACACTCAACTTTATAGAAGCTGTTTTAGCTAGAGATGAGAAGTGAAATTTCCAGTTTAGATTATCTCATGTAAACAACAGGCCAAGGATGTTTACAGTGTAGAAGAGAAGGGCAGTTGAGCGTCATTGAGGAAGAGGGGATAGTTATCTGGAAGTTATCATGTCAAGTTGATAGATGGAGGAACTGAGTTTGTGAGGCGTTGAACAATACCAAGTTTGCTCTGCCCCAATCATAAATTGTGAAAAGCTCTTGAGATGAGACTATTTTTCAAACCTAGCTTATCAAAAGATTAACTGAAAATCATTTAATAGAAAACTTATATATTACAAAATTGTGTAAGAAAAGCTGTCATTTTTTTGGATTAAGCAAACAGGACAATCACACAGCAAAAGGGGACGATTATCCTTAAATGAACAGGTAGTGACAACCCTAATCCACACTCAACAAGAAAACATTCAGAATATTAAAAAAATATACAGAAACAATAGGTATACATCCTCACCTTTTGTTAAATACTTTTCACACCTATATCACAGCAAATATCTGGCTTCCTAGCTCCTGCCCTTCAGTCTTGTCTATGATAATATATAATTCATAAGTGACAGTTAAAAAAATATTTATCTTCCTCATTTATGACTGTGAGGTAATGTCCACATAGCTTCCATACCAAATGTTGCCATCCCTTATTTTGGCATTATTATTTTGTGTTGCAGGGCAGGATATTTGCCAGTGGGCCTTGGGACATGTGGCCCTGGTGACAGGTGCAGGGCAGCGAGTGGGCAAGGCCATCGCTGCCAGCCTCCACAAGAGAGGTTACACGGTTGCCATCCATTACAATGCATCAAAGGATGAAGCCATTTCATTCATGGCAGAATTAAACAGGTTTGCATATTCCTACAATTCCTGCTATTAATTTCATAATGAAGGTGCTTAATGTGATACAAGGCAGTCTTCTTTGCCATGCCAGACTTATGCCTGACATCAAACTTTGTGGTCTGTGTGATGCCAATCTCACACCTGACATCAAACTTTGTGGTCTGTGTGATGCCAGTCTTGCACCTGACATCAAATTTTGTAGTCTGTGTGATGCCAGTCTTGCAGTCTTGCACCTGATATCAAACTTTGTGGTCTGTGTGATGCCAAATTTACACCTGACATCAAACTTTGTGGTCTGTGTGATGCCAGTCTCACACCTGACATCAAGCTTTGTAGTCTGTGTGATGTCAATCTTGCACCTGACATCAAACTTTGTGTAATACCAAACTGATGCTGGACATCAAGCTTTGTGGTTTGTGTGATGACAAACTTATGCCTGACATAAAATTTTGTGATGTGCCTGACAGCATCCGCAAGAACAGCGCCTACGCCTTCCATGCAGACCTGTCAACCAATGTGAAGGAGACAGCTCATCACCTGGTGGCTGAGGTGGCAGAGAAGTGGGGAAGACTTGACCTCCTAGTGAACAGTGCTGCCATCTACTATGCAACACCCATTGCCGAGACAATGGAGGAGCAGTGGGATAAGCTGCTGGATCTAAATGCAAAAGCTCCTTATTTTATGACCCAGGTACTGTCAGGCTTCAGCTGCAGTATTTCTTTTCACATGTTCATGGGGTGCACACTGATGTACAACAAGAAGCTTCATTATCTTTCTCCCTCTCCTCACCTCTCCTCTCTTAATAAGCTACAAACTTATGTATCATCATTAGAAGTTCCTGTCCATCACAACTTCATCCTCCTAATTCACTCTCTACCATTTGTTTCTTCTTGTTGTATGGGACACAATCTTGCCATACACTCTACAGCCAAGTTGAAAGAATACCACCACTATATTGAAACAAACACCTCCAGCAGGCAAGAGGCATGTCACACCTTTGCAGGATGCAGGGCATGTGTTGGGGAGGATTTTACCTGGGCAGCTGGGAACGGCTGCAACTCCGACACACCCAGTCACACAGAGCAGGGAGAGGAAAATACGCTTTTCTTGATATATTATACTGTAGTGTGCAAATCACCATGCAATACAATCACAACACACAGGCAGGCACAGGAGTGACCATGCACTCACACCATCACAGTCAGTCAGTTTCACATGCAAACTCTACTCGCAAGGACTCAATTCACCTTCCCTTCCTCTCACTTACACATCTTGTCTTGTCATGGTCTTCGTACTCTCTCCTTGTCCCTCAGTGCCACAGAGTGCCTAAAACCCTGCCTCCCATGTCATCACCTCTGCCAGGCAATACTAACAACACCTATTCTAGCTTGCAAGATATGAGTCATGCTAATCACTAATACAGCTGATGGTAATTGCTACTTAAGCTATTTATACACACACACTCACAGAACTACAATTAGACAGTAGTGTGTAACCATTATTCTCCATGATTAACTAAGACAGACACACAGACACACAGACACACACACACACACACACACACACACCCTCATGGTCTCACAGGTCACCCAATAGGCTTACATCACCTCTTTCCATTAGTGGTACAGATAACAGCACCAGCCTCTGAACAACAAGCAACACAATGATGCTAGCTGGCTCTCACACAAGTACTCATAAGTACTCACATGTGTACACATCTGAGGCTACCTCATATACACAGCATGCTCATGTGCTCATGTGTTCGTAACAGTATTTCTTACATCCCTTAAAGTCAATTAAAATAGATTGAATAACGAGACTGGTGATTTTAGCCTCTGCATTTCCACTAACTGCCTACATCCCTTTAAGGAGGATGTCAGTCTGGTATAAAGATTATTTGTATCCAGAGTGTCAATAAGATTTTGTTTAAATCTCTAAAATGCTCAAGAGAATTTGTTCTTTGCTGGTCCATGTGTGTATGACTCAAAGCCACTCCTATTTCATCCAGGCAGCGGCTCCATACCTGAAGGAGACTCACGGTTCTGTGGTCAATGTGGCGGACATCCTGGGTGAGCGTCCCAAGGCACCATTAAATGTGTACTGCATCACCAAGGCCACCATCATCATGATCACCAAGAGCTTGGCCCTTGAGCTTGCACCTGAAGTAAGATTCACTTATCCATCATCAACTTAATTATTCCTATTTTCTCTCACACATCATTCTGTGTGTTTTAAGCAACTCAGTATTAAACACCAAAGAAAGTGCCTCTTCACACCCTGTAATCTTTTTCCAGCAAATATTAAGTCACCTCTGTAACTACTTGATCAAAAATCTATAAGAACTTGTAAACATTTCCAGACACTTTCCTCTGTAAGAAGATCTGTGTAAAAAAAATCACCTCATCAAGCAAGACAGGTGGAAACTTCCTATTTTCTTCTTGCAAAGAGTTAGACACAATCACATAACCATTAACTCAACAGGTAACAAACTAAAGTGACTCACAGCCACCTCCTCCACAGGTTCGTGTCAACTATGTCAATCCAGGAGCATCTATCTTTCCTGAGGGCTACGATGAGAAGCTCAAGCAGGTAAGGAAATTTTGGTTGTAAAGCACATGCGCGCGTGCGCACGGGCACGCGCACACACACACACACACACACACACACACACACACACACACACACACACACACACACACACACACACACACACACACACATGATATGACCTAAACTGGAATAGGCAGCAGTAGTTTGGGCTCCACATAGAAAAAAGATATAAGGAAACTGTTAAGAATACGGAGGATAGCGACAAAGATGGTACCAGAATTGAAAGACTTAAGCTATGAAGAAAGATTTGAAGAGATGGGACCACCATTACTACAAGAGAGAAGAGAAAGTGGGGACCTGATAACAATGTTCAAACTAGTAAACAATATACAAAGAAGAGACAGAAATTATTTGGTACCACAGATGGAGGAGGAAGAGACATGGACGAGGGGGAATGGGAAGAAAATAAAGAGTGGATGTTTGAGTGACATCAAGAAATACAGCTTCCCATATCAAACTATTGAAATCTGGGATGATTTCAAGGAAGAGGTGCTTATGGCAAACAGTGTACACATGTTTAAATAGAAACTGGATAAATATGGTTATGGAGACAGGACAAAATAAGCTTTGCCTCATGCCCTGTGCAATACAACTAGGTAAAAAATACAAATAAGTAAACACACACACACACACACACACACACACACACACACACACACACACACACACACACACACACAAACATATATATACTTTTTATATGACAAACTTTGAAATATACTGGAGTGGTGTAGAATCCACATTTAAATCAACACATTAGTAAATCAGAAAAGTACAAAGAGCAGCAACAAGATGGGTACCAGATTTCATAAATTTAAATAATCATACTATTAGTGGCATAGTATTCATACTTTAGTAATTATGATAATCAAAAAGACAAAAATATTTCAAGCAATGGTCTGGTATTGAATTAGAATCCACCAAATTTTTGATAGGCACCACAACTTGTGTTGAACTTTTTGTGACAGATAAAGAGTATGACTCATATATTCACTATATGTAAACCAATGGGGGGATTGCATCCTGCCACTTAGCACTTCATCTGAACAAAGTCCTTACTAGTAAAAGAATCAGCAAAGTAAAGACCAGCTGCACTTAACACAGATGGCTTTGTTACCTTTTGTTATAATTAATACATACAAAACAAAAAATAGCATAAGTTTTCCATTTTCCACTCTCTCTCTCTCTCTCTCTCTCTCTCTCTCTCTCTCTCTCTCTCTCTCTCTCTCTCTCTCTCTCTCTCTCTCTCTCTCTCTCTCTCTCTCTCTCTCTCTCTCTCTCTCTCATGTGTGTCTTTCCCACATTTGAACACAATGGTTGATACTTATTGGCTACTCTTTGCAGGAATGGATGTCAAAAACTCCCCTTGGGAAGGCAGGGAATGGAGAGGAGGTGGGCGACAGTGTGGCATTCTTGGCCTCACCCTCAGCTGGTTTCATGACAGGAGCTGGTGTGTCTCCATCTGGTGGTCGCTCTGTTGCTCTGT
>NC_087162.1:380000-460000 GCF_035594125.1 Scylla paramamosain | reverse complement strand
ATATATATATATATATATATATGGCCTCTCTCTCTCTCTCTCCTCTCTCTCTCCTCTCTCTCTCTCTCTCTCTCTCTCTCTCTCTCTCTCTTTCTGGTAATTGAGATTTCTTGGAAATAAAAACTAAAAATCCTGATAATTTACAATTACTTTTGTTGAAATTGTAATGGCACGACAGCTTCTTGTATCTTTCATCTTTCCCTGGCTCTCCAGTAACTGATCCTTAATAATTAAACCCAAGGGAACGCTTGCCCTCGCACCATCATCCTTCCCGTTCTGTGTGTTATGATTTGCCATCTAAATCTTAGTGACACAGCACAGCACCACTATTGCAGTCTTTTGTGATCTCATATATGGTGGCCGGCCTGGAAGCAACAACAGAATACAGGAAATGAGGAGCGGTACAACCGGCGTTTCCTCTCTACTTTCAATGATCAACTGGTAATGTTTTGAGTCTAAGGGGGAGTAGGGGGCGACAGAGGGACCAATAGTGCGTTGACCTCACATTCGTGACGTCATGCCTAGTCCTCTCATTATACCTCCATGGATCTTACACATATAAACTTTGTCTTACCTAATAAACACAACACTCCCTATCCTTTTCCAGTCGACATAGACAATTATTTTCATCAGCCTTTGTAACTGACGGACATCTGGAATCGCATCCTATATATTATCACAAGTAAATTCTCGGGGCAGTTATCAATATAAAAAGCAGTCGAGCTATTTTGGTTGTATTTCTCTTTATTTTCGCCAAAAGAATATGCATGATCCACAGGAAATCAATAGTCAGTTTTATGGCAATAGTAAATGTTGAAGGTGAGAGTGAAAGTATGAATGACGTAATATTTATAACATGTTGCCTTTTCATCTCACAAAACGAGCTCGCTATTTCACTTACCAGAAGGAACGAGGATTGGCTGAGCAGTGTTTAATTTTTTTTCTTAGCACTGTAGTAGGTAATGGTGGTAGTGATCAATCGTTGTTGTTGTTGTGGTTGTAATAGAAGGCAAGAGGAAACGACGAGGAGGAGGAGGAGGAGGCGGAGTAGCAGTAACACAAACTTTACTACAGACAACATTGGCCATCGTTGTAAATTACTCATATTTAAAATAAAATCTTTCTTAGTTCTAAACTTTCTCGAGTTTCGATTGATAAAATATTTGAGGACTGTTAGACAAAAATGACCCAGCATGGAGAAGGAAGGTACAGCAACAGATCAGTGGTCCCTTCCTGATCCCTCATTGGCGGGCCTCACTGTTGCTATTATTTAATATGTGATACAGAAGGCTGCTGTTTGGCTACCTCAAGATTGCCAGAGATTAGTGCTAACTCAAAGAGGCCTAACATCACATCATACTGACCATGAAAACCAATGAACTCAAACCAAACTGAAAGGATCGATACCAGTATAATATTCATCATTAGACGGCAGAAGCATAACATAACATAAGTACAAAGAGGTACGAAATAAATATAGTAATGGTATGAATTAGGATTGTTCAAAATATTCATACAAGTTTTGCATCCTTTGTAGTAGTGCAGGTTCGCAGGAATACCGCCGGTTACTATTACGCGTGTTGGTGACTGTCATAAATAAAAAGAAGCCCTTGTTCGGAGGAATATTCACAGGAAGGAGCGGGGTTTTGTAAACAAGATATTCTAAGCACGAAATGCTGTCTTCCTCGGGGAATTAAAAGTACATGAAAGGTTCTGGATAAGGATGTATTTGGAAAATCTTATCTTTGCTTCGCCTGGCCCCTGTTGAGTGGGTCGTGGGTGATGGCAACATATGCAGTGTTGGCAGCCCTGTGCTGGGCCTCATCACTGATCTGGGTGGTACATGCGTACAGTGCTTCTCTGCTTCTGCCTTCCATCTCGAGAACCATGTGAAAGGTGGAACCGGACCCAGCTGCCCTCCTCGGTTCCTCCTTCGCTTGGTGAAAGAGTGAGGGTCAGGGACGTGGTGGAGAGTGAGGTGATGCCCAGTAGAGTGGCGTCTTCAACCACAGGTCTAGGGGCTTCGCTTTGGTGGACCAAATGACAAGCAGATATTATAATATTACCCCTTTACATATTTCACGTGTCTTTGTAATTTGTTTCACAGAGAACATACACAATAAGAACATCTTGCCCATGAGAATCAGAATATCAGAACAGTCCCTCCCGTATACAGAATTGAAATCCAAGAGCAATGTTATATATATATATATATATATATATATATATATATATATATATATATATATATATATATATATATATATATATATTATATATATATATGTATATATATATATATATATATATATATATATATATATATATATATATATATATATATATATTATATATATATATATATATATATATATACAGAAGCATACAACGGAGCGGTGCCTGGTAGGACACCACAGCAAATACGTCTATTCACATGAACTCTAAATTAGTAATGTTTCATCAGTCAGCTTCATGGTCACCTATGTACAAAATTTTTTGTTCATTGCCTAACTTCCGACGTATATTACAAGTGCCACTTGAAATAATTATGAACACACACACACACACACACACACACACACACACACACACACACACACACACACACAAACACACACACACACACACACACACACACACACACAGAGAGAGCGAGAGAGAGAGAGAGAGAGAGAGAGAGAGAGAGAGAGAGAGAGAGAGAGAGAGAGAGAGAGAGAGAGAGAGAGAGAGAGAGAGAGAGAGAGAGAGAGAGAGAGAGAGAGAGAGAGAGAGAGTTTTAATGTATCATTCACACCACACATCCTGCTGCTAAATTAATTACTCTTGTACAGTCTGCGGGACTCGCCCTTATTACCACCAGTCAGTCTACAATGCTAAGTCCAATATCTTATTAAAAAAGACCTATCCAATTTCGCCTTAATACTAAGTGAGCGCTAAGGAAAAAATAGCCTAAACTTCCTAAATGGACAGGACATTTAAATTTACAGCGATACAAAAAGAAAAAAAAAAAGATAATGACGAACGAAGCCATGAGGTCCTGGACTCCGAGAGAGACGATGGCGGCGAGACAGCGACGTCCTGCACTTGCTGAAGGTAGGATGAGAGTGGCAGCCTCGCCTTGGCACCACCTGCATCTCCTCGTATTGTGCTAAGTAACGAAATTTTACTTTTCGCAGAAACGAGTTGCGATACTTTTGCCTGAGCAGCATTCGATTTGGATATTTTCCTTCTCACTTCACAAAGAATGGCAGACGCACTGATCTTAGAAAAATTAAGCACAGCCTGAACAGCAAATTGACATCTATACAATATTCAAGTGATGTGTTCTTTATAGTCAAGTACAAGAGTGTTACTTTTCCACGAGCCTAATATTTGAAGACTGAATCATTGATGAGGCACGTTTTGGTCATGACTTGATAACAAGGAAGAGAGAATATAGCTAAACCAAAGCAGAGGCTCAGCCGAAGGAAAGAGCGATAACAGGTGAGTGTGGGAAGGCTCGTCGAGTGCCTCTGGCTGATCCTCGACTCTAGGAGTCCAGGATTACTGAGCTTCGAACGCCACGTAGCCTACAAGAACCACCTGAGCCACAAGAACCACAAATACCACCTGCACCATGAAGATCACCTGAACCACATAATCATAATCTAGGCCACACAGACCACCACAACGACACACCTGGGCCAGCGGGCTCCAGGGTGACTGAGGCTGGCACAGCTTCTGGCTGCCGGGGCTCCATCCAAGCTTTTAGATGACTACACAAATGTATGTCATTTACATACGAGTGGCAATGGTGATGACAATGCTGGCAGCACTGCACATCCCTGTTGCTGGTGTTTGTGTGAACGCTTCGTCTCCACTAATTTCCAGTGGAAAAAAATAAATAAATAAATAAAAAAGAGCATCAGAAATGTTTTACTCTTTCTAATAACAAGGTGTCGTTTCGTGCTGCAGGACGAGTGATGTTCCCGGTAGTGGGGCGCAGCGCGGTGCTTGGTGCAGTGTGTCTGACGCCAGGGGTGTGCACGCTCCAGGTGGGGCCCCGCAGTGGCAGTGCTACGTGCCATCCTCAAGTGTTATTTACGGTTCCCTAATAGCTAAATGGAATCCATATTGATTATGTTGTTTTCTGCCGCAGGATCGAGTGTCGCTGCAGCATTAATTGAGGGAGTGTAGGCTCCTTCGCGGGGCCTATGAACAGGAGATAAGGGTGTATATACAATATTCTTCACATTACATTAAATATATATATATATATGTGTATGTATATATATATGTATATGTATATAATCACAGCAATATAAAACTGTTAAATTCACAACAAACTCTTAAAATAAACCTTGGAGAGCCTAGAGGAGAATGAACTGAAGCAGCAGCAGCAGTGACTGTGGCGGCGGCGAGGCGACGCAGCGAGACACACGGCCGACGGCACCAGCAAGACCGTGGGCACTGGCGCGGCGGCCCGGGGGAGGGGAGGGAGATGGGGGAGTGGAGGACGTAGGGAGTGTAACAGGAATATGCACTTAAAAAAATATATAAACAGTTCAACTTTAAGAAGTGTGAATACAAAGATGCAATAATGTGTGCGGGGTAATGAGGCAAGGTACATAAGGATCACCTCGCTCATGGCCAGGCCTAAGTTCTCCCTATGTTCGGGCAAACGCTGCCAATTGTATGAGACAAATCACTTACTATGATTCACCACCACCGTTTTCGATCACTGGATCTGTTGTGTCTGTGCCAAGAATGATGCACGCTTGATGCCGTCACACCTCGGCCTGAAGAATTTACGCCTGGCGACACGACGTGACACAATGCGACAATGAATGGCATGCATGAACAGTCTATTGGTATGGCGTTGTCTTGGCTGGGTGACCGACACGTGTCAGGCTCACCTACTCACGACGAGAGAGAGAGAGAGAGAGAGAGAGAGAGAGAGAGAGAGAGAGAGAGAGAGAGAGAGAGAGAGAGAGAGAGAGAGAGAGAGAGAGAGAGAGAGAGAGAGAGAGAGAGAGAGAGAGAGAGAGAGAGAGAGAGAGAGAGAGAGAGAGAGAGAGGAGAGGAGAGGAGAGGAGAGGAGAGAGAGAGAGAGAGAGAGAGAGAGAGAGAGAGAGAGAGAGAGAGAGAGAGAGAGAGAGAGAGAGAGAGAGAGAGAGAGAGAGAGAGAGAGAGAGAGAGAGAGAGAGAGAGAGAGAGAGAGAGAAAAAAATTTTTCTTGGGCTACTCACTAAAAAAAGAGACAAAAAGGGGTTGTATTTCAGACGTCCACGAGTGCGGAGGTCGAGGGTTGTTTGCTGGCCTGGTCTAGGGGAAAGCAGCTGACGGTGCGAATATTTTTAAGTAAATAAGATGGTTTTGTCATTTTCTCCATCATTTCTTCTTCCGTCACAAGTCTGTCCACTTTCCCCATTTCTCATTTATTTTCTCAATAGTCAAGTCTTCCTCCTCCCTTCCATCACTCTTTCCAATTTTAGTCATCTGATTAATAGTAACTAAACCTTGGAAACATAAGTAGTGGATAAATAGATGACTATATAGATAAACTTTCTGAATGCACCATTATTACTCAAAGGTAAGAAAAGATAAATGAGGAAAGGTGCAACACTAGCATCATGACAATGACTGCAATAGCAGTAGCAGCAGCATCAATAGTAGTAGTAATAGTAGTAGTAGTAGTAGTAGTAGTAGTAGTAGTAGTAAAATCAACAGTAACATTCCCTGTACGTAGAAGAGTACTCCTACCAGAAAATTAACAGAGACGGAAGAGTGGAAAATTTATCCCACTAATCAATTCATCACAACCTAGTATGGTACGAAGACTCTGAACAAACAGAAATACCTCTCTCCCATTTCTACACCACTGGATTGAGCACACACCCGCTGGCGTCCCTTTCTCAACACCAAAGAAATGAATCACATGAAAAAAAAAAGTCCGTCCCTGACGACGACACGAGGCAGCGCGAGGCACACGGTGGCCTCGAGGGGCTGACGGACGCTGAGCAGTGATCCAAGCACTCTGAGGGCTCGTCCCAAACAAACCCTCAATAGCAACCTTCCCGAGGAGTCAGTTCATTTGGCAGGTCCTCATTCTTTCCCAATTAATCTGTAGAAACTATAATTTTTTAGTTATTTTAAATATATTACATTTAATCTAATAGTTATTGCTGACGTTAGAAATACAGATGAAGCGTTTCCTCCACACAGACCATGGACAGACAGCACTGCACCGGGAGGCTGATGAAACACACGACACAGTGACGAGTGAGTGAGGTCCGAGGGTAACAGGACACAAGGGGTGGGGGGAGAGACGACAACGGGAGTCAAAAACGTACACATATACGTACACACGTACAAAAATAATTAACAGGAAACACGAGACCAGGTGCCTAATGTATTGTAGTAAAAAAACATGGATAAGTAGCAGCAGCAGCAGTATCGATGGTGATATCAGTAGGAAGTGGCAGCAGAAATCCTCTTATTTACAACACGGAGAGTGACACAGTCTCCGGAGCGACTCGACTCTAGTCAGAATCACAGTCGACATACAAAACTGCAGTACGTACGTGGGTGTTCTAAGCGACAACGCAGGGCCAAGCGACGGAGAGAGAAACTTGTGCACTAGTACATACAGTTATAACCATTAAAAATTCTCTTCAGCTGTACATTCCCGTTATGGTAAAACTAAAGTACAAAATGAGACACTGGAACCTCGAAAATGAAACAGTCGAGGCTTGCACTGGGACAAACACACACTCACACACGCAAAACTACCATTATGCTGTGTTTTATTATCTCAGAATAGCCGTGGAGCTTGAGAGTGATGGTGGGGTTGTGCTGGAGTGCGAGGAGACGGCGGCGGGGGAGGAGAGGAGGGTGGTATTTGTAGGCTATGGGTGACTAAGAATTTCATCTGAGTGGAGGCGTGAGAGCTAATGGGGTAACTGAGGTGGAGGGTTGCAGGAAAAGGAAGAGGAGGAAGGAGGACAGGAGGACAAAGGGAGACGAGGTGAGGGAGACGCCACCGTTGTCTCCCTTCCTTGGCTGCTTGTATCCGCTGTCCACCACGTGGATCTTCCAGCCCATGTTACGGTGACTGTAGCACTGTAAGGCAACACCTCCGTTACTCTTCACTAACACTTTCATCTACGGGTCCTTAATGAAAAGAAATCACATGGTTATGAATGGTATTTTTCTTTTTTATATAAGAGGGGACTGTGGCTTAGGGCAACTAAAAGGCTGAAAAGAGGCCTATATTGAAGGTACCAATCCCCAGAGTGTAGACAAAAAGGCTATTCAAATTTTGAGAAGATATTATTGGTTACGAATTGTAACAGTAACCGTGACATCAATCATTTGTGGCAAAATTATCTTACAGACTAATGTAGGAAGTTCAGTGAGGATTAATGCCCCGTGCACTGTCTATGGGGACTTAACGCCATATAGATACACTTGCCTACAACACTTCTGAGTCATGCCACTGATTCATTTTGTTTCGACATCAGATCAAGAGAAAGAGGAAGTTTGAATCAACAGTTAGCAGATACTGGTCATTGGTTTGGCTCTCTTTTTAAATACACATCCGAAAAGTGATGCTTAATAAAACATTTTCTCTGGCATTCCTTCGTGTGAATCTTAAAATTACCCTTTACGAAGTATGAAGAAAGAACTAATGCTGAGAACCACACAAGCAGGGCTGTAGTGCTGACAGCATCCTTGCACTCACCTGATAGTACACTAGGTCAGGCGTGTCCTCAGCGACGGTCCACACCAGCGAACCCGGCAGCCCGCTATCACATGACTTGTACAGCGAATCCTTGTACGTTTCGAATGTCTCGCTCTGCTGCCACATGTCCTGGCCGATGTGCTTCCACTGACACAGACTGCCCACTGAGGAGGACCCACACACACACACACACACACACACACATGCCAGTCAGAGCGCTTCACAACAAATAAGAGTTCAGCAAGGAATTTTGTCATTGTAAACATTAAAACTTGTATTGTTTCAGCCGTGGCTCACAGATACTGCTGCCACTCACCTGCCGTGGGCTCCGGCATCCTGAGTTTTGAGTAAGCCACACCAGCAAATATCCGCTCGTTCTGCTGTTCCTCTGAAGTCTTCATGTTGAAGCCACCCTCAGGCGATGACGTGATATACAGCGGGTGGTATCTGGCCAGTGCAGCAAAAAGAGTTTTTTGGTGACTTTTCTTAGTATAGCTTCAACAAGCAAGCAAATAAGTAATTGGATCAAGTAATTTGTAATTAATATCATAAGAAAGGAATATGGTACTCTATTTTCAGATTCCTTCACATCATTCAGATGTTAAGAAATATAAATACTTCTCATAAATGACATTTCACCTTTCATCTTCATATTAATAACACGAAGAAAATCCATTCCTTGTGAAACACCTGGGTACTCTGACCACCGTGACTCAGCCTCACCTCGCAATGTCGCTGTGGTCGTTGCCGCCGTGAACAGTGAAGTAGTAAGTCTGGCCACGCTCCACATAGATTTCAGGGATAAGCTTGTCTTCGATCCACCACGCGAGGTTCCATGAACGATAACCTTGCGACGGACCAGGAGGGACACATGATCATAGAGAGAAGCGATCAGTGGTATATGATTACAAATGAAAAAAAAAAAAAAAAGGAAGCTGAGTATTTTTTCCCATTTTGGTTAATTTTCGCAATGTAAGCTTGTTTGACATCATAACTGGGGTGAGGCTAACGCAATATTCATGAAGCCAATATTGCCATGATATAAGGAAATTTTTTACCGTGAGGCGAGCGAGTGACAAGCGTAAGAAACAAGAGTAAGAAACTCACTGGTGACGAGCGAGTAGCCTCTGTCGCCCCCTGTGGGACCGATGGTGGCAGTGAAATTCGTGATGGCGCGGAGGACCCGGGGCTCCCACGGGGGATAACGCGGCGACTCAGGACCCGCCCCGGGCTTTGGGTTGCACGTGTTGTCTCCCACTGATTTAAAGTCCAGCTGCACGTGATCTGAAGAACGGAGAGACATTGAGAAAGTGATGACTTCGAAGACACACATTGATCAGGATGGATAAACACTGCCTCCATTCCTCAGCTTTATTCTTCATAATGGCACGGAACGAGAAACTGAGAGAAGAGTGTACAGATAAGAGAAGCAGGAGTATTTCTTGGTAAGGAACAGACACGGGACGAGAAACGAGAAGAGTGTGAAGGTAATACAAGGAGCAGGAGTGTTTGCTGGCAAGGGACAAATGCAGGAAGGACTGAACGATATTTTCCCCAAAGAGCACATGAAGACCCACTGTCAGTGATGAAGTCCTCGTGGTAGCTGGCCTCCTTGCTGGGGCTGAGGGGGCCGATGGCGGCTATGACGGTGCGCTGCTCGGAGGCGCGGGAGATGGGGATGTCCATCGGGTCGTTGGTCTTGTAAGGACGTTCAAAGGTGATGATGGTAACGCCGTTCTTTCTTTCCCCACTAATCACGGAGGCATCATTCCGGCCGTTCACTCTCTCGTCTGGGCACACACCGATCTTTCCAGTGCACTGCAGAATGGAAAGAAAAATAAAAACATACTATTTAAATCCGCTTTAGGTTTAAATGCCAAAACGCATGTCTTCTAGATTCATCCGTTTTGTAATGAAAGGCTTGCAGTCATTTATTGTTCATGTTGTATTTGGTAAGATTTTTTTTCTTTTTCCCGCCAGTGAGCTCACCTGCTTCTTGGCCGTGACGGTGTAGTCGATGGCATGAAAGGAACCGTCGTCGTGATCGTAATACGCTATGACGATGTCGCTGTTCAGCATCTGCGGTCTGTGTGGGAGAGATTTGAAGATGTAAACAAGGTGTGAGGAAAAGATGAAGAGGAAAGGAGAGATGAAGGGAGAATGGGAGAGAGGAGAGGAGAGGAGAGGAGAGGAGAGGAGAGGAGAGGAAGATCGAACACATCAAAAGTCATATATGGTCAAATACTCATTCATTTCAAACATGAAACAAAAACCCAAACTGAGCGTCACCCTTCCCAGTTAGCCAGGGTGGTGGAAAACATATGAACACACACAAGGAGGCACTGTAATTACCTGACACTGTTCGGGGAGAGGCCGAAAGCTATGTACTCGTCTTCGCCCATCACCGCTGTCAGACGCACGTGCACCTCCTCCTCCCTGGCCTGCCACTCCACCTGCAGGTGAGGACTCAGCTGCCTGCAGTTTCCAAATTCCGGTGGCGCGATGTGAGACTGTCATCGTCCAGACAGCACAGTGGTAAGGACGTCCAGGTGCAGAGAAAGAATGCGAAAGAGGGGAAGAGAACGAAATAAAAATTAGACAACAGATCCCTAGCACACAGGCTTTTGTTTATTTATTTATTTTTTTTAAATACATATAAATACACAGCCTGCACTGGCTGAGCAGTCCCAGCCGGTAACAAATGCTTATTTAATACTCTGAGCAACCTTTGATCTGCCTTACTGTCTGAGTTTAGTGATGCTGTTTATGACTGTGTGTGTGTGTGTGTGTGTGTGTGTGTGTGTGTGTGTGTGTGTGTGTGTGTGTGTGTGTGTGTGTGTATTCATGGTTGTTCAGATAACTAAATAAACAATATATACATACATATATATATATATATATATATATATATATATATATATATATATATATATATATATATATATATATATATATATATATATATATATATATATATATATATATATATATATATATATATATATATATATACGCACAAAAGAATGTAAGCATGAATTCGACAAGCTTACTGAAACGCAACAGTAGGGAATGAAATTGTTAGACACTGACCTACACGACATAACGAATGTCAAAAATATCAAATAACAGCAATATTCCTACGAGAGCACAATATCTCTATGGCAATCTGCATCAAATAGTATAATAAAGGAACTGGAAGGACACAGAGGAGGATATCATGTAATCTATGTATAAATGTCGGTGTAGAAAGATAACAAGATCTCTAAAACACCTAGAGTTGAAACCTTCAGGCAGAGCGGGTGAAGTGGGACACGAGAATAGCAACAAGGAAGAGGGAGAAAGGATCGCTGGGGTGTTGCTGCCCTGCCCGCGACTTACCGTGGTGCGGGTGTTGCCAGCGGCGCAGGGGTGGTGCCGCCTCTGACCCAGCTCTGGTACACTACTCTGGTGGTGTTAGTCTACAAGGACCAGGGGAAGGGCGCTAACGACGGAGAGAGAGAGAGAGAGAGAGAGAGAGAGAGAGAGAGAGAGAGAGAGAGAGAGAGAGAGAGAGAGAGAGAGAGAGAGAGAGAGAGAGAGAGAGAGAGAGAGTGGGGAGACAGACAGGCGGATAGACCGATCGACAGACAGACAGACAAACATATATAGAGATAGGCAGACGGACAGTAAAGAAGGAGGTTAAGCGTAATGGAGAAAGTGTTGCACAGGCGGGAGAGAGAATACCGAGAGGAATGTGGAATGTGTTAGGAGAAAATAATGTACAAAATCCGTGACGAGTGTAGCCTAAGAAAATAACTCGTATTTGTGCAGTCACGTATGAGAGGCAAGAGGCAGAAGGAGGAAGACGAGGAGGAGGAAGCGAGGAATGTTACGTAATGCAAACAAAAGGGTAAACAAGAGGTAAACAAAGTAAGGAAGGGTAGGAAAAAGGTTAGGAGGGTTGAAATATGAGGAGGGAGCGAAACAGGACTAAAAGACTGAATCATATCCCACTAAAATATCACCTAAAACCAAATGTTAAGAACGTAAACAATTGAAAATACAGAGAACCATGCAAGGAAACAAATTAAATCATGTACATGCTAAGAGAATTAAATCAATGTTAGAAAAAACAAACAAATAAAAGCAAATATACTAAACACTAGACGAGCATGCAGGTTATGGAAACTAGGAAAATGTAAAATAGGAAGCTGGCAACTCAACATGGGGGTGTGGTCATGCTCGGAAGGGGAGTGGGGGAGGAGTGAGGACGGAGAGGGAGGGGAGGGATGTGGGAGGGGAGGGATGAGGGACGGGAGGTGGAGGGGGAGGAGGACTGTGGTAAGGAGGGGAAGAGGAGGAGAATGGTGATACTGACACTGAATAAACATGGATAAAATTAATAAATCTCAAAGTAAAAAAAATACACAAAACTTTTCTTTAAGAGAAAACAGGAAGAGGTAGAAATAGAGAAGCACATCTGTAAGGGAACTGTAGCAGCTTTGGAGCGAACACGGAAAGGGGAAAGCAGATGAGGTCATGAGGAAGAAACGTGGAGTTCATGTCTACTTATTAAAACTGGTGATACTGGAAAATGATTACGAGATGGAATAAAAGGACAAGCATCATGTTTTGTTGACGTGAAAGATGTCGAGAAATGATCACCCGTTATAAACGAAAAGAAACCTAATTAATTTCTCGAACATTTCTGGACAAGATTACATAATCTGTCACATAGCTTGTGCTGTGCAGCCTTTCACGTGCCTTCCTTTCTTTGTGGTAAAACCCTGACACGCACACTTGCTGCACTGGGCGCCCGAGTGGACGTTGACGGACACACTTTCACTATCAGTGTCTTGAATAAGTTAGTGTCTGTTATGTGTGTGTTTTTTCTTTCTTTTTTTTTTTTTTAATTTTCGTCTTCGCTTGTTTATTATCATCTTGGCAAAAACTGAAAACGAAAAAAAAAAAAAATATGCAGAGGTAATGACTGTCCATCTCAGGCCCATTAGCACTGAGTCAATCTGTTCAGCCCGTGATCGCCGCCAGTGGGCGTCGTCTGCCTTTTTGCTTACCGTTGTCGCATCGCCGTTCCGCTGCGGCGCCGCGACCACCAGTGACTGTAAGTGTGACTATAATGACTCACAAATAATTCACACATAAGTGATCAATGTGAAATCTGCACTGCAATATTATGTGGTTTTCACCGTCGACTCTGATTGTTACTTGACGCCTTTCAATCTAGAAGGCAGACGTTTTCTCACAGCCTCTGAATACACTGGAAATTTGGTATCTTTCCTTCGTCTTGTTACAACTTTATTTTTGTACGTAGTCTCTAATTTATGGTCCACTCTCAATATAAATAAAATGTAAAACTTTAATTAAAAAAAAAAATCCTTTTGCACTCGTAAAACTTCCTGAAATCCTGCAGTAATACATCCAACGCTGTTCATGAATAAAGTGAGGATACGGTCTGTGTTAGTGTCACAAGTCATGCATATGGTCCACACTTCTCTTTCTTCAGGAAACTCAACACATTGCCTCTTGGTAACTACCATGTTTTTTCTTGTGAATCATTCCGGACCACCACAGGAACTGTATCAGACGTGACGCACAGCCCAAATAATGAACTACATCCTACTAGCTTCCTTCCTAATGTGACACTGGCTGGTCGCCTTGCAGATTATCGAAGGTACTTACATGAAAATTAATTTGAGAATAAGTATGTGTGGAGGAATAGACGTGAAAATTTCTTAGTGTAGTGAACATGAAAAATGAAAACTGCGGAATAGGTAAAGATGGAAAGATGAAACAAAGCAGCAGAGAAGAAAGAGAAGGGAGTGAAAGGCTGCGGGAGTGTTACAGGAGGCCAGTGGGGAGAGGGGGGAGAGCCACGAGGATGAGGAGGAGGAGACAGAGGGTGAGATGAGAGGCGGGAGGGAGGGGGGAGGAGGCACCACCCGTGTTGGGAGAGTGAGGGCCAGACCCGGAGCTAGAGCCTGCCTGTGGAGCAAGACCAGATTGAGAGTCAGTCGGGGCACCAGAGCGGGGGGAGGAAGGGGCAAGGGCATTCATCTCTTCCTCGCTCGGGGGCGCTTGTGGCACTCCCGCGGGCTGGTACGCGTCCCGCTGGTCGCTGCGGTAGGCCTCTAGCAGGTCCTCCAGCTGGCAGTGACAACCAAGGATGTGAGGGATCAGCAACGACCATACGGAAAGAAAAACAAAATTAAGCCTACATGAACGGCGAAGTTGTGAAAGGCTCCAACGCGTCCAGTTGGGGGCGAGGCATGCGGCGTGCACACACTGACCAACACAACAAAAGTCAGCTATCTCAAAGCAAATCAATATTAGCCGAAGCAAATCAATAAAACACATACAAATAATCATATAAAAAATCATAAGGTAGGTGTGGACGCATGCGCAGTGGACGGTGTGTGGTGACAACTTACTTGTCCCGTCTCGCCCGAGTACCACCAGTGGGGCTGCGAACAAAGAAGCCACGTAAGACGGTGTTCCGCTCCTCCTCCGCAGCGCTGCCAGGGCCTCGAGGTGGCGCCCGAGCAGTGCTCAACCCGCCTGCATCCTTCTCTCATTCAGTGCCATGAAATTTCCTGCTTGACGCAACCCTCCACTTCACTTGCAAGTTTCTTTTTAGATACAACGGAACACAAGCCGTAAAACAAGTCTTTTCCGGGCAGGGCGGGTTGAGCACCACCTTCAAGGGTTCACCGTTCTTGCTAGCAGTACTAGGTACTTAACGTCTAGCCTATTAAGAATGTAACACTAAAACATATCAAAATAAGGTACTCAGATAAAATGCTGCCACAACTTATTTCAAACTGTAACTGTGAGCCTAGACTGTCTACCAAAACGTAAACAAACACTGTCTAGGTAGCCTGGCAGTGGCCGGATCCTCATCGCACGGGTGGGACCACAAGATGGACATGCAGGTCAAGTAGTCAGAAGGTAAAGCACGTTGACAAATAGACTGAAAAAGAAGCCCCTGCGAGACTGCACGAGACAGTATTAATGGGACGCCACACTAACAAAAGAGGAGAGAACGAGGAATGGAGAAAAAAGAGACAGGTGATACAAAACAGATGGGAGGCAAGAGCAAATCACTCCAGCAGCTGTCATCAGCAGCTACTTACTCAGCTACACCACCACCAGCCTCACTCACACGCAAAAAGGGTCACTTTAAAAAAATAGGGAAAAAGGTATTTACACTTATATTTACAACTTGAGGACGCCTGTTGAGGATTAAATAGATCATTTTAATATGGCATTAGAGCCAGCGAAGTGTGCTGGGTACTAGGATCATATAGATGAAGGGTGAGAGGACCGATGAACACACCTTGCCCCAGGAGTGATCTACATCTAATACAAGCATGCTCGCCTCTCTCGTCTGGTGTATCTTCAGCGTCACTCAAGAAGTCAGCCATTTCATCTTTTTGAATTGTCGAGGTTCCATCAGCATTGGGAGTGTTCACCAAAAAGGGGAAAAATTCGTAGAGAAAAAGCGATCACATTACATGATATACTTGTATTCAAGAAGGTGGAGTTTTTAGATACCGCAGCGACCTCCTGAACACACACACACACACACAAACACACACACACACACACACACACACACACACACACACACACACACACACACACACACACACACGCACGCACTACAAATTTTACTGCAAACAGATCGCATACCTAAATTCTAGATATAAAAAAAAAATTCCTTTCACCGAGTAACGATGGAATCTCCACTAAACCGTATTCTTCATTGTAGCGCTGTTTGGGTCCAAGGTTAGGCTGAACTGCACAGAGGGAAGCCCAGAGACACCGTTTCCTGTCTAACTTTTGGCCGTGAGGTAATAAGCTTCAAAACACAAACAAACTGCGGTCTTCGAGTTTGTGTCAATAATCTGATGCGTTTAAATTCTTACTAACTATTCTCCAGAATTTGAGGTTAGTGAAATAAATAAGCTACCACTACACCAGATAGTGTTCTTGAAAATTAAGTTAGAAAATGACAACATAATATATCACATGATGCCGAAGACTTTATAATGAGAAAACTTCCGAGTCAAATTCGCGATATGAAGAGCTTACGGAGGCATCGTTCTTGCCAGCTAGTGCACAAACCATGTATTGCATTGATCATTCAAAAATACTTGTAGAAGTAAAATTTGGGTCGAGACTCCTGAAGAGGGTGACGGACTCAAGAAGGCGACGCAGGAGGACAAGGACGGCAGGTTGTAACTGTGTTTACCTTGATGCGCGTCTGGCCGAGGGCGGGAGGAACCCAGAGGTCGTCGGCAGGAGGAATCTGGACGTGACCGAAGTTATGCTTGTAGGCGACGCACCAGACAGCGAGGTAGTCTATGTCATACACCGTCAGGTTCTCCGGCAGCTGTAGCTCGATGTCTTCTCCCTCATAGGCTCGTAAGACATCCAGGCTGAAAGACAAGGGATTGCTGTACAAATCTGTAATAAATGGGAAGTATTCTTTTCGGTATCCTACTT
The DNA here is from genome assembly GCF_035594125.1 of Scylla paramamosain. Lineage (NCBI taxonomy): Eukaryota > Metazoa > Arthropoda > Malacostraca > Decapoda > Portunidae > Scylla > Scylla paramamosain. Next base: position 443,772 of record NC_087162.1, on the reverse strand, counting down.
AATGGTGAGTTTCTGTGTCTTAGTGGACTGAAAAAATATACTGTACTTTCCTAGGAACTAGTTGTCCACAACAGGCAAAAGGCAAAAGACTAGGCTGGTTAAACAATTTTCTTTTTGCAAGAGAGGTTCTGGCCTAGGGTTACAAAAATGCAGAAAAAGCCCACTAAAAAACAGCCTACTGAATTAATTGCACGTCATATGTGTAGCTACAATTACAATACTGTAAATTATCTTTTATGTTTCGCTTTCTTCTTTCTCTTTCTTCACATTCTTTCCTTATCCTTTCCCTTCCCTTCTCATCCTTATTCTCTCTTCTGTATCTGACTCCTAAAAACTTTCGCGGATTCGCTTCATTGCCGACATCTGCCCCCTTTCATTTCTCGGTCTCCCCTCGTGCCCCTCCTTCCCTTCTTCTCGTCTGTCTACATATCATACCATATCAGGGCTGGGGGATCTCCATGTTTCCCCTTCTGACACCCTTCTTTGCTCTCACTTCACTGACTCTCTCTCTCTCTCCTCTCTCTCTCTCTCTCTCTCTCTCTCTCTCTCTCTCTCTCTCTCTCTCTCTCTCTCTCTCTCTCTCTCTCGCTCGCTCGCTCGCTCTTGCTCGCTCTCGCTCTTTCACACCCTTCACCTGCCCATCTCATTGGGAATCTTGTGGCCCATGGGATCTGGGTCGGTTCCCTTCCCCACCCAGAAGTAAGCGTCGGGCCCCTTGCCGTCGTAGTGCAGGTTGGGGATATAGAAGGTCCTCGCGTCTAGAATGGTGATGTTCCCGGAGCGCAGCTGGTGGGCAAGCCGCTGGAACTCCGGTAAGACTCTTTTCCTCGGGGGTTCAAGGTCACTAGGGATGTGCACGTGGCCGTAGTTGATCTGTGTGTGCAAGTACGGTATGTGTTATGTGTGTATGTGTGTATGTATGTGTGTGTGTGTGTGTGTGTGTGTGTGTGTGTGTGTGTGTGTGTGTGTGTGTGTGTGTGTGTGTGTGTGTGTGTGTGTGTGTGTGTAGTGAATGGTTGGTTGGGGTCTTAGAGTGATTTTGTCTCTAAGCTTATGTTGAAATTAATGGAATGAGTTCCTAAGTTACAGTAGTTAGTGATTATGATGATGATGATGATAATAATATGGGTGACGGTGATGGTGAGAATGATAATAATAATAATAATAATAACAATAATAATAATAATGATAGAAATAATAATAATAATAATAATAATAATAATAATAATAATAATAATAATAATAATAATAATAATAAAATAATAATAATAATAATAATAATAATAATAATAATAACAATAATAATAATAATAATAATAACAATAATAATAATAATAATAATAATAATAATAATAATAATAATAATAATAATAATAATAATAATAATAATAATAATAATAACGATATCAACAAAAACAAAAACAAAAACAACAACAACAACAACAACAACAATAGAAGCGACACAGCTCTGAGTGTTCCCGGACAAAACCAAAAGATTCTTAACCATATTCTCTACGTCAATAAATAAACAAACAAACAAACAAACCAGAAAACAAATACATACATAAATAAAATAAAACAAAATAAGCAAGTCACAACACAGTAAACTCTAAAGAAAAAATTTACTTGATGTGTTCATCCGATTGGAATTAAAAACAAAATGAAATAAAACAACACAAAAACATTACCATCAAGAGATAAAGAGAGAGGGAAACTTACACCGCACTAATACAAATACAATCAGAGCTAAATAAATCTTATATGCAATACATGTCTTCTCTTGCTCAGATTACGCAATAAATCTTCTTTTACTATTGAACACTTTTTTTTTTTTTTTTTTGTTGTTGTTTTGCGGGAAAGACAGCGAAGTGGGTTGAGATCAGTACGAGGCAAGGACTGCAGCCTGCGCGCGGCTCAGGTCACCCAAGGTCACCAAGGGAGGGGGCACGGGAGAGGGGGGATGCGGGCCAGCTTGTGTTATTGAGCGGTGCCGTTGAGGTAGGCTGCCAGGGGTGGGGGAGCAGAGGACTGGGGCACAGGGAGGCGCCTGCACACACCAACTATTGCCACCACCGCTATCACTACCACTACTGCCGGTGTGGCTAAATATTTCTCAATGGCAACAGAAAAGCGTGTATCCTCGGTCACTACTACTACTAATACTACTACTGCTGCTGCTGCTGCTGCTGCTGCTGCTGCTGCTGCTGTTGCTGTTGCTGCTGCTACTACTACTACTATTACTACTACTACTACTACTACTACTACTACTACTATATTTATGCATCTTTTCTTATTTTCTTGTGTTCGTATGTACTACTACTACTACTACTACTACTACAAGTACTACAACTACTATTACTACTATTACTACTACTACTACTACTACTACTACTACTACTATTACTATTACTACTACTACTACTATTACTACTACTACTACTACTACAAGTACTACAACTACTATTACTACTACTACTACTACTACTACTACTACTACTACTACTACTACTAATAATAATAATAATAATAATAATAATAATATTTCACCACATTCTATCTTTCATAACACAATAACCACCACTTCTACTTCTACTACTACTACTACTACTACTACTACTACTACTACTACTACTGTTGCTACTGCTGCCGTTGTCATCAAAACCACCATCATCACCAATGCAGCCATCACTAATATCGCCACAATAACCAAAGTGCACAAAATCTGTTAGTTGTTTTCAATCTCATCGTCAACACCAGAGAGAGAGAGAGAGAGAGAGAGAGACAAACGGAGAGACAAAATGGCGAGGCGACAAGAGAGAGAGAGAGAGAGAGAGAGAGAGAGAGAGAGAGAGAGAGAGAGAGAGAGAGAGAGAGAGAGAGAGAGAGAGAGAGAGAGAGAGAGAGAAAGGTAAGGGGAGACCAGAGACGGAGGGAGGGAGAGAAGGTAAGGAAGAGGGGAAGGGAGGAGGGTTAGGACGTAGCAAGATGGCAGCGGCGGGAACGTTGGAGGGAAACTAGGCCGAAGAGAGGGAGGGAGAGGGAGGGAGAGGAAGGAAGAGGGAGGGAGAAGACGGAAGTGGTGAGGCTCCCGGTGAAGGTTGCATAAGAAGGAGTCGGTCTTGTCTTGTCTTGTTCTGATGCTTCTGGTCTTTCTAGTCTTTCTCCATCTGACAATGCCACGTCAATCCCTTTGCTTTTAAGCTGCTGCCCTCCTTGGAAATTCCCGGTCTGTTTGTCTGTCTGATTTTTTGTGTGTCTGTCTCCGTATATGTGGCTCTCTCTCTCTCTCTCTCTCTCTCTCTCTCTCTCTCTCTCTCTCTCTCTCTCTCTCTCTCTCTCTCTCATCTGTTTTTATATGAAGTCTATGAAGAGCTCAAACAATTCAGTAATGCTCACACAGGAACACATCATTAAACAAGAAATATTAATGCGGCCACGCAATAGACTTGCCGAAGTGACAAAACCAACCCGTGTTAAATAAGCAACGCTAACTTAAAGACAACTCAATGGATAGCGAAAAATTACCCTAAAACCAAAACTTCAGTAGACCAGATGGATCGGAGACGCTTGAGTAGTGAAATGTGAGGCGTGGAATCCTAAGACTTTAACCGCACTCACGCTTTCCCTTGCCACCCTTTTCCTCCCGCTCCCTCGCATCCAAGCATCCAAAGTTCATCTCTCATGGGAAGGCAAAAATACAGAAACTGGAAGAAAACATACAGTACTAAGACAGTGAAGGTAACAGAGGCAGGGAGAGCAGACTGCGATCCAATCCAGGATATTTCCGCGCAGTTCCTCTCCTGCAGGATAGCGCTACTGAGGTCCGGAATGTAATATGTCATCACAAGAAATTGCTGCCATGTTGGTGTGAGTAGTGGCCCGCCCGCACCGCTCCTTTGCTTAATTAGACCACAGAGGGCGCGGCAGAGGAGGGGAACAGCTGAATAAATTGCCGACTTTCCCCCTCCCTTTTGCCCCCTCTCAAGCAACACATCGGCGCGCAGAGGGGCGGAACCTTCATCCATGATGTCATGCAGAAACTGACCAATGGAGTCCTGGTGTTGTAGGTAGGCGTGCACCGCCGCCTGGCTTGCTGGAGTTGTAGCCAATGAGAGGAGCAGCTCAGTAAACGCCCCACCCCTTTTGGCCATCGACCCGGCGGCCAGGGTGGCGGAGGCGGCGACGGTAATAATTCCAAAGTTGTGTTGTCTTTGCGCACAGCGAAGCCAGAATACAAACGTAATCACATTAGTTACTCCGAGAGACGGCTTGGTGTTGAAATATGATTGAGGCAGCTTTGGGGAAGCTGTTTTTTGTCGGCGCCTGAGTGTGTATGGCGGTGGAAGTTCCCCGGAGTGGCGGTGGTTGTGCGCGGCTGCGGGACTAACGAGAGAGAGAGAGAGAGAGAGAGAGAGAGAGAGAGAGAGAGAGAGAGAGAGAGAGAGAGAGAGAGAGAGAGAGAGAGAGAGAGAGAGAGAGAGAGAGAGAGAGAGAGAGATACGACTGACTCCATATCAAGACCTCTCTATTGATCCCCACCACCATTGTATTACAGATATTCCAGAAAACACGGCACACGGGCACACAGCAACACACGGCACACGGGAACACAGCAGTAGTACGTGGGCCTCGCCTCGTGTCTCACGGCTCTCCTACATAACACAGGAAGGAAGAAAACATCGACGCATGAAGACACAAGGAACAGTCCCATAAAAGCAATATAATACCAATGTAGATCGAGAGAAAAAGAAAACCTAAGATTGAGTAACATTGCTACTACTAATAAGATCACAGCAGAATAGAGAAACAGCTTTACAGGGGCCACTGAAAAGTATTTGTGAGTTAAGATAGGTTGTGTTAAATAAATGGTGACATGCGCTACATAAGGTTATATTGCTATTTGTAAAGATACGTATGCATGTCATTGTTCATTGGTCAGATTTACCTTATCACAAACACGGCTTTTCTCTGCCTCTCTCTGTCTCTCGTGACGTGTAATGGATGAATCTAGTATATGCAATTCTTATTATAGTAGACATGTAGAATTTTCGTGACGTTTTCATAAAAGAAAAAAAAAAAAAAAGGGGGACAAGTTTGCTTATTAATTGCAATAAGTCAAATCGATACAAATTAATAGCATCAATGGTTACGTGTCATCAACGCCTCTCTCACTCTGTTCCCCCTTCATTGTACAAGACAAGGACACTACCATCAATTATTTAACAAAGCAAAGTACGTTTCGCATTCATCCTGATAACAAAAAAGTAATAATAATTAACACTTCCAAATCAGGTGTAATTAGGTAAAAGTTTCCAGACAATCATTAATATTTTTTTTAACTGCAATACTTTTGTCTGCATGTCCGTCTGCCTGTCTGTCTGTTTGTCTGTGTGCCTGTCTATGTCTGTCTATGTCTGTCTGTCTTCTCTCTCTCTCTCTCTCTCTCTCTCTCTCTCTCTCTCTCTCTCTCTCTCTCTCTCTCTCTCTCTCTCTCTCTCTCTCTCTCTCTCTCTCTCTCTCTCTCCCAGGACTAACTCTCGTCTCCCCACTTGTATCCAAAAGAGAAGGAAGGCGTAGTCGAGAAAACCATCTGGTGCTTCTTTAGTTTCTGGGAGAGTTTAAACTTTGCATGAATGAGGCGCGAGGGGCAAAGCCACGGTGAGAACAAGCCACAGGTGCGGGGCGCTAGTCGCGACAAATCAGATTGGCGGAAGTGTAATGGCATAACCCGAATCTTTCGTTACCTACCGTCACTGGGATACTGTGGTTTTTTTCCTACGTAGTATTTTATGGCAACGATGTACTTCTTGTTAGTATACTTCATGGAACACTTAGTACAGACTTTATGATTTTAGAGTGAATGTAACCCGGTGAGGAAAAAAAAATGTTGGACCAATGCGACGTGAGATTAAAAAGTAATAAAAGCAATGCGTCGATTTTTACAGGATTATGAGAGAGAGAGAGAGAGAGAGAGAGAGAGAGAGAGAGAGAGAGAGAGAGAGAGAGAGAGAGAGAGAGAGAGAGAGAGAAAGTCGATACGTGACGCAGCCTGGCGTACCTCCCTAATCTCACCCCTTCCCTCCCTCTTCCCTAAACCAGCATGCATACCTACACTCACTGTCCCCGCGCCTTGCTCCCTGCAACCCACCATTCACCCTTAACTCCTACTACTACTACACTAATCCCCCTCCTCACAGTATGCCTCCTCCTCCTCCTCCTCCTCCTCCTCCTCCTCCTCCTCCTCCTCCTCCTCCTAGCACACATTATCGAGTCTTAATGATTCCCGCTCATGGCTGAGTGAACTAATAAACATTTGCTTGTCTTGTGTTCCGCGATAAACAAAGGAAGTTTACGTACACGCAGGTTTCAAGCATGCCGGCGTACTCTCTTACATTCACACACACACACACACACACACACACACACACACACACACACACACACACACACACACACACACACACACACGCGGGACACCTGAACATCCATTTTGAAGCCTCAGCGATCTTTCAAACTGTCATGGAGGTATATTATAATGTTAAGATTCCCGAACGCTATTTTTCCCCTGCCTCCGTTACGCTGCCGAGGTCAGCGCTTCCACAGTCACTTTGACGCCAAACTGGTTCAGTAATATGGACCATATTCTGAAACACTTCTGCCTGCATTTCAATTACATTTTCATTACATTCATTACATTCAAAAGGCTCTAAATGAAGATATACGGGATCTTATTTTTTTTTTTATGGTTGTAGTGACAGATTAACAAAATTTTCTGTATTATTTACAGAAGAAGCCCTCTTGAAGACCCTGTTAATCACCTTTGTGGCCCTGGGAAATAGTTGTGATGAGAGAGCAAAGCGTTTCTGAATGCCGACGTATGAGATGTGCCGCCGCCCCGCCGCCATTGTGCTGAAGGTGACGCGACAAACAGATGAGCAGCGCGGGATGGGGATGTCGCCGCCACCTCCAGCATAAAGATCCCGAGCAATGGATATATTCAGGGATAGTGACACCCTTAACCCCTGTGAGCTACCCCAGGCCTCGGGAATATGCATGCACACACACACACACACACACACACACACACACACACACACACACGTTTTTATTCGCCGGTATCACAGATGAGACTGTTCTCCATTCAGTGTTAAAGAGAATAAGAAAACTATGTGCTGTGGAACCTGTTGCTGGTTAGGTTGAGTCAGGGCCTAGAATGTCGCTGCCTTTTGCTTTTGTCTTTTCCGTGGCAACCTTTCAAACGAATCCTGTCAGTCGATGTTCCTTTTTTATCATGATAGAGAAGAAATTTACAATGTTTTCGAAGTGCGATAAATGTGGAGATGAAATAAGACGACAAGAAGATAAAAAGAAAGGGAAGAAAGAAAGTGAAAGAGAGTTGAATAGTTAAATGTTTTTCCCATTTCTTCCTTTCTGCTTTTTATTTATTTTTTTCTCTTTGCCTTTATGAAAAACGAATATAAGAGTGGAGTATGTATGTTTATATTTCAGCCATTAACGGTCAGCCCTCATCACCCAGCCCTTACCATCACACACACACACACACACACACACACACACACACACACACACACACACACACACACACACACACACACACACACACACACACAATACTAGGAAACGCATCCACTTCCTGCAAGGAGACTTAAATCCCCTTGGCTGCAGGAAGATGCTATACCTGTTGTGGACGAGGATTCCCGCCCTTATGCTTCTCCTTCGTAAGAGTGAAGGGAAGAGTTGAGAGCAGGAGGGAGGGAGAGAGTGGAATCTGTGACCCATTTAGAGAAATGAAGAAAAGGGAGGGAAAATCTACAGAGACAGAGGAAAATCACGATTCCATATGACGGAGGAAGGGAGGGAGACAGGAGGGGGAAGAAGAAGAGGAGCGAGAGAAAATTTAGTTAGGACAATACAATGAAACACGGTAGGAAGAAAAGTAGGAAAGTAGGGAGGATATCTACGGAGACGAAGGAAAATCAAGGTGGACGAGTGAAGACAGGAGAGAAGACGAAGGGAAGAAAATGAGAGAAAATGTAGTTAGTAAGCACAAAAGAATGAAATGTAGTATGAAAAACAGCAGGAAGATAGAGAAGGAGGGTGGAAGGAAGGAATGAAGTATAGAGGAATGAACTTAAAGCAGGAAGGTGGAAGGAAAGGATGAGAGATGTCGGAAAGAAAGAAAGAAAAAAAAAGGGAGACACGGAATTCAGGAAAAGCGGAAGACACGATGAAAGGAAAAAAAAAAAGGTGGTTGAAATTTATATGAAAAGATGAACGATAAGGTAAGGAACTAAAACCCAAAAAAAAAGAGAGAAAACCTAGGAAGATAACCGATACACACACACACACACACACACACACACACACACACACACACACACACACACACACACACAAAAAAAAAAAAAAAGAAAAGAAACAAACACACACACACACACACACACACACACACACACACACACACACACACACACCTCGTCACCTGGTAGCCTCCAACAAACATTTACCTGCACAAAACTCTCCTCCTCTTTCCCTCTCTCCCTCCCCTGCCTCGATCTGCGGTTCCCCACTTATTACGGGAGACGGGGGGAGAGCGCGGCCGTGTGTTGACAAAGGCGTATCTCAAGGCAGTAATATTTCTCCCACATTGCACCTTATCTTTTCTTATTTCTCTCTCTCTCTCTCTCTCTCTCTCTCTCTCTCTCTCTCTCTCTCTCTCTCTCTCTCTCTCTCTCTCTCTCTCTCTCTCTCTCTCGGATTTTTATTTTTTTGTGATTTTTTATATAAATAACAATAAGAAAAGACTCTGAATGTGTGTGTGTGTGTGTGTGTGTGTGTGTGTGTGTGTGTGTGTGTGTGTGTGTGTGTGTGTGTGTGTGTGTGTGTGTGTTTCATTGTTGTGTACACAGGTTATTTCTCCCATTAAGGCCGATATGTACACACAAACCGGCGGTGGCGGTGGCGACGGTGACGGCGGCGGCGGCGGCGGCGGCGTGTATCACAGCCGGAAGCCGATACCTTAGTAATCGGCTTAGACTGTGTTGTTCCCTCCACCCTCCCCATACCCTCCCCTCACCAGCTCCCCTATCCCAGTTCTCACTTGGCCCTTCCCTCCTCCTTCCGTTCCTCCCCCCAAGCATTTGTGGGAACTGTTCTTGAGTTTGTGTCGCGTACAGTGATGCTACCAACATACACACACACACACACACACACACACACACACACACACACACACACACACACACACACACACACACACACACATTTTCCCTCCCCCTTTCTCTCTCTCTCTCTCTCTCTCTCTCTCTCTCTCTCTCTCTCTCTCTCTCTCTCTCTCTCTCTCTCTCTCTCTCTCTCTCTCTCTCTCTCTCTCTCTCTGAAATCCCATCTTCATTTCATACTTTTCATTTCCTCCTCCCTCCACTTCCATTTCCACCACCACCACCACCACCACCACCACCACTATCCCCTGTTCCTCCTCCTCCTCTTCCCCCTCCCAGGTGGACTCTCCCACAGTAATCGGGCTTTGTGTCCGTGATACGGCTTTAGTCAGATCGATTTTCCTTTCAATTACACTTTCAGATGAGGAGCGGCTTGAAGTCTTGAGAGGAGCAGCAGTTGCACGCGGAATACGAAGAAGAGGAAGAATATAAAGATGAGAAGGATGATGATGATGAAGAAGAAGAGGACGATTATGGAGGAGGAGGAGGAGGAGGAGGAGGAGGAGGAGGAGGAGGAGGAGGAGGAGGAGGAGGAGGAACAAGAAGAGGATGTGTTGGTGGTGGAGCAGAAAAAGCAGGAGGAGGAGGAGGAGGAGGAGGAGGAGGAGGAGGAGGAGGAGGAGGAGGAGGAGGAGGAGGAGAACAAGAGGAACACGAAAAAGAACAAGAAGAAACACAGACATGTGGTGAAAGCGGAAGAGCAGTAGCAGCAGCAGGAGGAGGAGGAGGAGGAGGAGGAGGAGGAGGAGGAGGAGGAGGAGGAGGAGGAGGAGGAAGAGGAGAATATAGCGCTAGTGGTGGACGTACGTAAAAGAGAAAGAGAAAAAACAAGACGACGCTGACGAGAGATGAAAGAATATACCAAGAAAAGCACACACACACACACACACACACACACACACACACACACACACACACACACACACACACACACTCACGTCCCTAAACACTACTGGAGACCATTTTTTGCAACACCTGAGAATTGTGTGACCTTTCCTCCTCCGACTCTCTCTCTCTCTCTCTCTCTCTCTCTCTCTCTCTCTCTCTCTCTCTCTCTCTCTCTCTCTCTCTCTCTCTCTCTCCCAAACTCCCTGCCTCTCTGCCAAACCCCCTCCCGCCCTCTCGCCTCTCCCTCCGGCCTCTCCCTCCCGCCTCTCCCTCGCTCATTAACACCTGAGATAAGAGGGAAAAATGGATATCGTAATCAAGCGAGCGCAGGATATTGTTGTAATGGAGAAAACTGTTTTGTGGGGAGGGTTCCATTAAGAGGAGGTTGAGGAGGAGGAGGAGGAGGAGGAGGAGGAGGAGGAGGAGGAGGAGGAGGAGGAGGAGGAGAAAAAGAGGTCGTGGTGGTGATGGTGGTGGTGGTGGTGGTCACATGCATTAATGATTCTGAGTTGAGTTAGTTCACTTCGATTAAAATATTGCAAAATTTATTGAAATATAAAAATAAGGCATAACTACATGCATATTCTCTCTCTCTCTCTCTCTCTCTCTCTCTCTCTCTCTCTCTCTCTCTCTCTCTCTCTCTCTCTCTCTCTCTCTCTCTCTCTCTCTCTCTCTCTCTCTCTCTCTAACCCTTCAACTCCTTCCTTCTCCATCTCCCGTGTCCCTTTCTGATCGCCCGTAACAAAGCAGCACAATCCGGCCCTCCACCGTCACTCTATGGCCGGCGTCCAACTCTTACAAGGTCGCCATAAATCCCATAGATCTACCCCTCTCAACCCTCTGAAAGTCTTCTAGTCCCGTAAAGTCCCTACAGAGGCTACAGACGAGCTTTATAATGTCAGTAGGAACTTCACTCAGTTTGGACAAAGCCTTCTAGAGTTATGGACTGATGCACGCCAAGTTAGAGTTATGTATGTATGTATATTTCATTTATTTATTTATTTATTTATTTTTATCATTTACTTATTATTATTATTATTTATTTATTTTTATTTATTTATTTATTTATTTTTACTTATTTATTTATTTATTTTTATTTATTTTTTTTTTTTTTTGGGTAGGAATACTCGTACGGTGAGCATAAGCACTCAGAAGAAGCTGTCACGTCACCAAGTCATTAGGGAGATTAGGTAAATTTATGAATGAGGATGACAGGTGGAAACAGATAGATATATTTCATGCTTGGACTGCCAAGTGAAGGCCTAATGGCTTCCTACGGATTCCCTTATTTTCTTGTGTTTTTATGCCATTATGTTCTAAGAAACCAGCTGGTCTGCATGTTTCCACTATCCACTTATTACCTTTATTTATAAATTTATGTAATCATTTAATACTTCCTATCGACTTCAATATCGCTGCGTCTTCTGTCTTACAAAAATCATAAATAACCAAAGAAAATGCTATATGGACGTTATATGAAGAGATGGAGATGTAAATACAAACTTAAACGTAACCAAAAGCATTGTAATGAACGAAAGAATGTCCAATAAGTACTTCATGTTTACTTTGACGTTTAAGGAATACAATGAAAGTTAAGATGACTTGAAGCTACTAGTACTGGGGTCTTCTCGTTCTTTACAAGCCATATGAAGAAAAAAAACATCTTGAAGAGTTATCAATTTCTTCCCAAACACTGACGGAGAGATGAAATTTCACGAGCGTCGAAGCGATGTTTTCATAAAGACCTTTTCACAATCCACATCCACAAGAATTCAAGAGTTCTCCAAGAAATCATTCATGCAGAGCTATCTAGCATAACACTATCCCACTTTTCTAAATACCCTCTCTGAGTACCCTCCAGAAAAGATCAAAGGTCTTAAAAATGTTCTTTCCCTCTCCTCTACCCAGACACGTCCTCATATATTCAAGAGTTAATCCAGGAAGCCACGCATGGAGAGTCTCCTAATATAAAACCATCCCACTATATCTAAATAAACATTGAATGCCCTCTAGAAAACATGTTAACAGTGTCCTTTATCTACATGCATTCACATATATTACATTGTCAAGACTTCCCCAATAAAACAAGCATGCAGAGTTTCCATCATCACACCATCTTAGTATGCCTAAACAAACTCCTATATCCTCCAGGACACACCTTACTAGTGCCCTTTCCCTTTCCCTTTCCCTCTCCCCAGCTGGCATCTCCGTGCACAAGCCAAGATGGACTCACCGTGAACCTGCGGAACCACACCGAGAACCAGTCCATGTCGGTGATTTTGAGGCGAGGCGGCAGGTGCAGTAGGATGTCTTGCCCTTTCATTTCGGAAAGCTGAACGGGCTTCCTGCGGGTACACACACAAAGGGAATTATTGTTGTCATTGTCAGTAGTAGCAGTAGTAGTAGTAGTAGTAGTAGTAGTAGTAGTAGTAGTAGTAGTAGTAGTAGTAGTAGTAGTAGTAGTAGTAGTAGTATTTTAATTATTGGACACAGAAGAAATCAAATTGAAGATATCTTATAAAAGAAATCATATAGATAGATAACGGATGCTGGATTCGTTGTGCTAATGTACAGTGTATATATTCGTATTACTTCTAAGCATTTGTGTTGGATGTGGGACGTTGGGGGGAAGAAGTTATTGGAAAGAGAAAGAGATAGGAAAGAGGGAGGAGGAGGAAGAGGAGGAGGAGGAGGAGGAGGAGGAGGAGGAGGAGGAGGAGGAGGAGGAGGAGGAGGAGGAGGAGGAGGAGGAGGAGGTCTCAGTAAACACCAGAGGGATATTGGCCCAGACCGTCCCCTGCAGGCTGTGCTGGGTCATGTTTGGCCTCTGAGTCGCCAGCAATTCGAAAAAAAAAAAAAAAAAATTGCAGCCCAGAGAAAAAACATCGGGACTGTGTAAAGTTTGTATGAAAAATAGTGAAAAAACAGTAATATGGTTACGCACATCCGCGAAGACTCCAAAGATTTCTACGTATGAAATTAATAAAAACAATGTTTTTTTTTTTATGTCGTTTTTTTTTCAATCTTTACTACGAATTTTCTAAGTGTAAGCGACAAATAAAGCAAGTAAAGAGTACGAGTATCACCAGGCAACCAAACAGAGTGTTCCCGCCACCAATTGGAGAGAGGAGGGGGTGTAAGTACGTACGTAAGGACAAGAGTATAGGAGGGAGAGCGCGTCTGGGTCTGGGAGAGGGGGCGATGGAGCGGTGCGGCGGCTGCATAAAACGTCCACTATCGGTGATCCGTTCAGTAGATGAGAGAACATTAACAGTAAATCCCTCCCTGATCCCCCGACCCTTGGAATATTGATTCTCCTGCCATTCCAGCCGCCCCCATTGCCACCACCGCCACCACCGCCGCCACCGCCGCCACTGTCACCACTACTGTCCCTGAGCTCCGCCGCCCGTCCCTCCCTCGCTCACCAGACAAGCCCACCCGTGACCGACAGCGCTTTTGGTGAAGTTTCTGTCCCGGTTTTCGCATGAAAGGTTAAAGATGCATTCCCGTGACAGACGTGATGAGCCTAGCGAGAGTCTGGAACGTGCCTGTCTGGCTCTTGCGTCACTCCTTCGCCCTCTGCCCTGCTCTGACTCCTTGCCGCTACAGCGTGTGTGTTGTGGTGGTGGTGGTGGTGGGAGGGAGGAAGGGGAGGAAGGAGAGGAGGAGGAGGAGGAGGAGGAGGAGGAGGAGGAGGAGGAGGAGGAGGAGGAGGAGGAGGAGGAGGAGGAGGAGGAAGAAGAAGAAGAAGAAGAAGAAGAAGAAGAAGAAGAAGAAGAAGAAGAAGAAGAAGAAGAAGAAGAAGAAGAAGAAGAAGAAGAAGAAGAAGAAGAAGAAGAAGAAGAAGAAGAAGAAGAAGAAGAAGAAAGAGAAAGAAAAAAATAGAGAAAAGAAAGAAAAAAGGAAAAAGAAAAAAGTCCAAGAAGAAAAGATAAAAAGAAAAAAAGGACGAGAGGAGTGAGAAGAGAACGCAGCGAACAAAACGAAGTGAGGACGAAAAGAAGGAAAGAAAAAGAAGGAAAGCTCGAAGAGACAGGGTGAAAAGAGCCTCATTGATAAACATTTGGGTGTTTAATTTCAAAGGTGAGGATCTTGGATGGGGTCTATTAAGGCGGCCTTGACTTGTACAGCCCTCAATGCACAGCTCCATTAGCCGGCTTGAGGTACTCTGGTTCTGCTGGGAGACCGAGCAACGAGGCACTGGGGAATTCCATTTTAGGCTGAGAGGAGCGGAAGCACGGCGCCACTGAGCAAGGGAGTAGATAGCAGGGAGAGGCATGAGACAATGGGTATGGAAAGGCAGGAGTGAGGAGGCACTGGAGAGGCACTGAAACCCTGTGGAGATAAGCTCAAGTTTCCTGAAGTCTGGCGTAGAGCAATGTAACGAGAAGCTTCCTTCCCTCGAGGAAATAAAAGCTGTCCATGAAGGATTTACTTGGCTACACTAGAATATAAAGAATGTTTCAATTTGGCTATTTATCTGTCTATCCTTTCTGATGAACTCTACAGTCCTCGAAACAGAAAGAAGCAAGGGAGTATAGTTCTCTCTCTCTCTCTCTCTCTCTCTCTCTCTCTCTCTCTCTCTCTCTCTCTCTCTCTCTCTCTCTCTCTCTCTCTCTCTCTCTCTCTCTCTCTCTCTCTCTCTCTCTCTCTCTCTCTCTGTGTGTGTGTGTGTGTGTGTGTGTGTGTGTGTGTGTGTGTGTGTGTGTGTGTGTGTGTGTGTGTGTGTGTGTGTGTGTGTGTGTGTGTGTGTGTGTGTGTGTGTGTGTGTGTGTGTGTGTGTGTGTGTGTGTGTGTGTGTGTGTGTGTGTGTGTGTGTGTGTGTGTGTGTGTGTGTGTGTGTGTGTGTGTGTGTGTGTGTGTGTGTGTGTGTGTGTGTGTATACTCGTATATCTCATCTCGCCCCAATAGACAATCGTCGTAACAGTCGACGTCATTATTTGTGGTGGTAATCCCTCAGCTTCCTTCCATCTGTCTAACAGGTCCCTCAGGGAGAGCTAGACCCTCACCACTTGCTCCCCCGACGCCCCTTAACTTTTCCTCTCCGTCATCCTGCCTCTGTCCCACGGCCTTCTTTCCTTCCTTTCCTTGCGAAATACCTGATGCCCTCTGATATCCCGTGGCCTTTTTTCATTGCATTATCTTGGGAAGGCATTTTTATTGGTGTGCTGTTTCTCACATCCAGGACAGGTCGTGTTCCCTTCACTTCTCAACCGTGACCGTCGGCGACACGAGGTTATGTCAATGTAGCCAGTCATGTCAACATTTTCCTCTCGTAATAAAGAAGAAAGGTTGAGGTTTTCTTTACTTCTATTATTCATGTAGTTCGTCGTGCATATCTTTAGACATTAATTCCCTTGCTCCGGCCATCACTCTTTCTCTCTCTCTCTCTCTCTCTGCTTCCCGTCCTCGGTGCACAGCCTTCCCCCTTCTCAGAACCTTTCCCTCGATCTCTGCCTTAACGAAGACCGCGGTTCATCGTAACCTCCTTAACTAATGCCTATCTACTATAAAAAGACTCACTATAAGGTTAACCACATACGAACAGTGCGTCAATAGGGAAGGTTATACGTATGAGATCTGCGTAAGAGATGAAGAACATGACGAGAAATGTGAACTGAAGCGTGAGTGAGAAATGAGGGTGAATACAATACTTACTCGTCAGGTGAGTCTAGCGGGTAGCGAACCAAGTGGCCTTTTGGGTTGGGTTGGCTGCCGTTCCCGATCCAGAAGAAGGTGTCTGTGGGAAGAATGCACGCCACGTCATAATCTGTTAGTGGTCAAGTTAAGAGAGGTTGAGGTGAGGATGGGTAAGGTCAGGCATACAGATCCAAACGTGGTGTGATCTAACGTGCTAGAATCAAAGCAAATAGATGAAAGGGAAAGCTGCACGTAATTACAAAGCCCAGTTAGTTTTCTGTGCTGTGGAGAGAAAAGTTCACTGACACTTGCACATACACAGATGAAATAATACAGAAAATTACTGACAGGCAGCAATGAAAAAAAAAAAAAAACGAATAAATTAATAAATAAAAAAACACTATAGATGCATTTTTCATAGTCTCATTGGAAAAGTAATGACTTACAATTATATATTAACCATATCAAGATCTATTGTCAATTTTTTTCTTTCTTTCCCTCTTTTTTTCTTTTCTTTTTCTTTTTTTCTTTTTCTTTTCTTTTTCTTTCTTCTTACCGATAGAATCCAATAGTGAGTTGCTAAGCGATTAACACAATTATTGATTTATTGGGACATTTATATGAAGGGAAATGTTTGCAACTTTCGGACCAATTGTGAACCAGCAGAGCGGCAGCGAGTGTCTACCGCTGTATTAATTCATTTCCTGCTCTGTATTGAATGTACAAAATATTTAATTATCTCCAAATGTTCCCTCACCTGTAGTAATCTCTCTCTCTCTCTCTCTCTCTCTCTCTCTCTCTCTCTCTCTCTCTCTCTCTCTCTCTCTCTCTCTCTCTCTGAATTTCCCCCAAAGCGGATAAAACTTGAGCTAATTGGTGTAATGTTCAACAGTTAGCAAGTATTAGGGGGAAGCCGCGCATCAAAGAAGTAATTCAGGTTCTCTCTCTCTCTCTCTCTCTCTCTCTCTCTCTCTCTCTCTCTCTCTCTCTCTCTCTCTCTCTCTCTCTCTCTCTCTCTCTCTCTCTCTCTCTCTCTCATCTCAGTTCACTCCTTCATCAACTTTCTCCATACTTATATTAACTGCAACCAAACACTTCTGCTTTGTTCGCTACTCCTTGCCTTTGTCCTTTCCTTCCTCTCCCCATCAGTCTTTCTACGTCCCTTCCTCATCTCATCTCCCCACACACTGGCACTCCAACACCCGGATGTCTTGTCTCATCTCTAATACCTTCCTTAAGACTGAAAACCTTTGCGTGGTAGGCGTATCAAATATGACGTGCTGTTATGAGTATTCTTTGCTGTCGTCATTCGTACGGACCTCAAGTTATGCTTACTTTAAATGGCTTAGATTAAGTTATTATGAGAATTCTTCAACTTCGTCACTTGTATTGGTACAGACCCCCAAATTATACTTGCTTTAAATGGCTCAGGTTACGTTAGATGCGAGGAATTTAAAGAATATTGTCTGATTTTAAGAATTTTTGTTCTAAAGAGCATAAAATAATCTCACTTTTGAAAGACGGCAGCGATCATTAGTCTAGCTCTGATGGGTGCTTGTCCCAGTGATAATGAAGAGTCCTTGTCAAACTATCACTAGAATCAAGAAAACGTCCTTGAAAACCATAATAACTTCCACTTGAGTCTGTAAAAGTAGTTGAAATAAGACGGCGAATTTTTGGAGACTGGACTTTAAGTTTCACTGCTGGACAATCGTTTCCCACAATCCCTTACTTTTAAAATGCTTATTTTTGTAGTGAAGCTTGTTAACTAGTTCTGTAGCCTAGACAACACAAATTTAATCTTTCATTCTCTCTTTTTACTCTATGTGTCTATCCAAACTATATTCTTATACTCTAAATGTTACCAAAAAACGACCATATCAACAAAAGTGCAAATAGAAAGTGAGGTTACGCAGGATAGTACAGGCGACGGCTCCTCCCTATCGACAGTCCCGTTTATCACGCTTAAGTTACTTGGAGGCTTGAGGCAAACCAGCGGCAAACAGAGAAGCAGCGTGGAATGTGGCAAATGAAAGGGAAATATAAGAATAAGCTGAATTAGTGCTGTCAGAGAGTTAGGTTTTCTTATTCCAATATACGGCAAACCTGGGAACACAAAGGAAACTATAAAAATGACACTGAATCAGTCATGTGAAGCTACGAAGATTGTCACTCCTCGCCCACACAAGTCCTAAGTATTCGTCTAACAAGTCCCAAGTATTCGTCTAACAAGTCCCAAGTATTCGTCTAACAAGTCCCAAGCATTCGTCTAACAAGTCCCAAGTATTCGTCTAACAATCTTTCTTCAGAGCTTTCGTGTTCAGCTGCTTTATTCCTGCTAATTGCCGAAAGATCCTGGAAAGGCAAAGAAGAATATAAAAATGAGACTGAATCACTCCCTCTCGAGACCGTTTGTGTATTTTATAGTTATCCTATTCCCCTAAAGGCAAAAGACCTCTGGAGCTCAAAGAAAATATAGATAAGCTGAATCACTAATGCTTCACTAATGCCTGAGATGAGAAGTGTTCAGGCATGCCATTCCCGCGTAAGACTAAAGACCCGAGGAAGTCCAACCTGCTACCAATAAACATTAAGACTGTAGATAAACTGATGCTGATAACTTGATAAAGAATAAAAGAATAAAAACGTTCTATACATGCGAACCATCCAGTCTAGAAACCTCAATCTGATTCCATATTCCCGTGAGAGAGAGAGAGAGAGAGAGAGAGAGAGAGAGAGAGAGAGAGAGAGAGAGAGAGAGAGAGAGAGAGCACTCGGACTCATATTGTCACCTGCAATGGCGAAAACATGAATCAATTTGATCCTCTTAATCTAATAACCTCAACTAATGTAAGGGGAGGAAAGAGGCGGAGGGAGGGAGGGAGAGAGAGAGGGGGAGGGAGAAAGGGTGACAAGGAGGGAGGGAGGAAGGGCGGAATGGAGGTAGGGAAAGTAAGATAAGGAGGAAGGTAGGGAGAAAAGAGCAGAGAGAGAGAGAGAGAGAGAGAGAGAGAGAGAGAGAGAGAGAGAGAGAGAGAGAGAGAGAGAGAGAGAGAGAGAGAGAGAGTCACAAGGAGGCGGCGAGAGGAGCGGAAAGGCTTTGGGATTAAGAGGGGCGACGCGACGAAATTAAAAGCGTAGATGGAAGAGAATAATGAAAAATGGAGAGGAGAGAGGGAGGTGAAGGGAAGGGAGGGAGAGAAAGTGGGAGATGAGAGAAAAAAAAAGATAAAAATTAAGAAAATTAAACCATAAACTAACGAGAAAGAAATTAAGATATATAGATAAACAGAGAGATAGACAGATAGGTAGATAGATAGACAGATAGATGGACAGAGGGAGAAAATGAAATAAATAAATAAATAAATAAATAAAGAAAGAAAGAAAGAAAGAAAGAAAGAAAATAGAAAGACACGAGAGGGAGAAAGTGCTTACCTGGAAAATCCAAAGAAAGAATCAGAGAGAGAGAGAGAGAGAGAGAGAGAGAGAGAGAGAGAGAGAGAGAGAGAGAGAGAGAGAGAGAGAGAGAGAGAGAGAGAGAGAGAGATAACTACCTCACTCCAACCCTTGTTAACTATCCGGCACCAAACTTTTGAGATTCTCTATTGATAAACTTGTTTGCCGAACTTCTGGTCCGCAGGTGATGCCGCTACGTACTGGAGGAGGCACGGCAGAGGGAGAAAGGGAGAGGCAGGGGAGAGACGAGGGAGAGCTTGGAGGGGGGAGGAGAGGGAGGGAGAGGGAAGAGGCGTGGAGAGGTAAAAGAGGCGGTGGTGGTTTTCAATCTGAAGAGGATAGCGAGATTTAATATTTGGAGTTGATGGCGGTGGTGGTGGTGGTGGTGGTGGTGAGGGAGGAGTACTAGTGAGAGGAGTAAGAGGGGAGAGGTGAGGGATCGGGGAGGGGAATGTGAAGGAGAGGAGTGGGATGTGGAAGTGTAGAGGAGATATGACGAGACTGGAGTGAGATGGAGAAGATGAGAGGGACTGGAGAGGTGCGAGAGACGAGGGGAGATGGAGTGTGGTAGTTAGGAAGTGCATAGGTGAGGGGAGGTAAGAGTGGATGGATAAGGGAGTGGATAGATGAGTGGAAAGGTGGGTATGTGTAGGTGAGGGAGGTGTAGACGGAAGGGTGGGTAGGTGAGGGAGTGAGTGGAGTATGGAGTACAGAGATAATGAAAGTGTGACAGGAAAAAAACAATAAGAATACAAGCAAGACAACAACACAAACATTACTCCTGCACCTTTTCCTATACACACTAACCCATTTATCCCTCCCTCTCTCTTCCTCCTCCTCTGCCTCCCGCTCCTCTTCTCTCCCCTCCTACTTTCTCTTTTCTCCCCCTTTCTTCCTTAATCTCAATAATGGCTCAGGAAGGGACTGAGACCTGTCACTCGATCACAAAAACCTAATCACCACTAATTACCTTCAAGACGCGACAGTTCTTGCTTTTAGGTAAATAAATGCAATGATTACGACATCCATAAGAAATAAATATACCTTAAATTCATAAATTCTTTAGTGTTTAGTATCTATAGTTAATGTAGTAGTTGTTCTTCTTTTATTTTCTTCATTTCTTATCAGTATGCGCGATGGAAAAAGTGATGAACCGGAAGAGAAAGATGGAAATGGATGAATGACGGAGGCAAAGAAAGACGAGTTCGCTTCCTTGACCTTGAGAAAGTGAATGATTACGCGAGGGAGTCTTGTGACGGGATGATGGAAAGTTGAGGCGAAGAGTGAATAAACTATTGATGGGATGGACTGACTCAATGAATGCTGAGTAAGAATGAGGCATGTCGGGGCGGCGGACGAGACAATGAAGGAGTGAGTGGCAAGCTGCAGAGAGCCGTGGCGCGGGGGACTCAGCCGGGAAATTAAGACCAGTCACGCCCCATCCAGGTGTGACCAGGTGAGGGATGAGAGAGAGAGAGAGAGAGAGAGAGAGAGAGAGAGAGAGAGAGAGAGAGAGAGAGAGAGAGAGAGAGAATCATGCATTAATATCCGAGTTAGTTTACTTATTTGTAACTATGAATACACTTGAATTTATTATGCAAGTATGTGCACCACCAAAACACAACTCTCTCTCTCCCTCTCTCTCTCTCTCTCTCTCTCTCTCTCTCTCTCTCTCTCTCTCTCTCTCTCGGCCGCCGTCCTAATTTTTCCTCCGGAGGGGCGCTGAAAAGAGTCGTTTTCTTGTGAGGTTTTCTCATACCTGAAATCTGAGGTTTCTGATGTAATCCCTGTTTGAGAAAGTCCCTAAACAGGATTTACTCAGGGAGTGGAAACGCGAGACCCACAGAGCCTCGCGCAGCTTTCTCGTCTTTTCGTTCGTGGTTCATATATTTCAAGCCGGAGACACACGGCACCTGCTACTGGTGTAAGGGTGAAAACTCCCTTGAAATCATATGATCTTTATCGATTTTAAGCTGGGGAGAAGCGCCCTATCGCCGGCAGCCGGAGGGATCAATGACGCTCGCCGCTGAACGAATCCTAAAGACACATTATCTTCTGTTTTTTTTGTCTGTTTCCCGCCTTAACTGCGCGCTGCTGGCCAAGTTAATCACCAAACTCTTTAATGAGCTTCGCCTCCAGCCCTTTTTCAAGGCTCTTAAATGGTGACCACTGTGTCCCGGGCCGCGATCTCCTACGAGGCGCTAAGGCTTCCTCCCTCTGCTGTCTTGGGGTGAGAAGCCGCGGCGCTGCCACACAGGCGGCGGATCTGTAACAAGGCATCGGGGCTCCGTGATTTAAATTCTATCTTTCTACTCCATTAGTCTGATTACGGGGGTCGGCATCCTCCTCATGGCCTCCGCCGCCTTCTGCGTGTTCTCAAAAGGTTAGTTCAGGGTCGCTGCGCCTCGCCCCGCCTTGTTATTATGAGCTACTCCACCCGAGGGCTCTCACGGGTCGAGCTTTTAAAGAGGCGCTCTCAAAGATGCTCTTAGAAGTGCATTTCCCTAAGTGGCCATTCCCTCCTCTCCGATCCCTCCCCTTCGCCACCAATACTCCCAGTCGCGTGTCCCCATCCTACGTTCGGGAGTGTTGGGGAACGCTTATCTTGTCTTTTTATCCTTTAATTTAATGGGGCGGTGATAGGTTTGGCTGCCTTGAGGAGACCCACGCTCGGGAATACAATGAACGTTCTGCGAGAGACGGTGCGCTGCTCGGCGTCTCAATTTGATCCCGGGAAGTTTTTTTCCTTTATGGGATATTTTAAGATTATACCCAAGAGGATTCATTCTATTTGATTGCTGAGTTCCTCCTCGCTTACCACAGAGGGAGAGAGAGAGAGAGAGAGAGAGAGAGAGAGAGAGAGAGAGAGAGAGAGAGAGAGAGAGAGAGAGAGAGAGAGAGAGAGACGATACACAGTAAACTCACCAGGACTCCTGCCGTCGAAGGTGAAGTTCTCGATGAAGAGCTTGTCCTCGTCCACTGCCCACACCTTGCCCGACACCTCGTGCTGGAGCGTCTGTAGCTGGCCTATGTACGCTCCCTTCCGTCGGTCCCGCTTCTGCTGCTGCTGCCCAAAGGTGTCTGTGAGAGGGGGAAGGAAATGCATGTTAGGAGCGAAGGTAAGTAGAGGTGGTGCTGGTGGTGGTGGTCTTGGCTGAGAGAGAGAGCGAAAGTATATGAAAGACGGGGGTGGAAGAGAAAGAGAAAAGGGAACAGAAGGAGCATGACAGATGAATCGATACGCTACTGACAAGAGTGGAGGAGAAAAATAACAGGGAGAAGATAAAAACAGAAGACACCGTTTCATCCCGAAGCAATGTCTACCTCAGTGTCTGTCTGTCTGTCAGTGGCTATTCATGGGTGCGACTTATGCTTGTCTGTTTATGTGTGTCTCCAATGATGCTTTTAAAAACAGACGATGCAGAACAGTAATTACTTTTAGCTTAAGAGAAAAAAACTTTGTAATTTGATGGTTTTCTATTCCTTATCTGTGTAATGTTTAAGTAAAAAAAAAAAACAAAGATAGGTGTTTGTTTATGTTTATTTAGGTAACTTAATCTATACCTGATGATATTCACTCACGTAGAAATCCTTGAGACTCTGGAATATCACTTACCTTGCTTTGCTGTGAGTATTTTATCATCTTATTATTTATTATTATTGTTATTTTTTTAATATTTGTGTCCACGTGTTTTGTTCAGGTTGTGACAAGAGTTTCTTCAACATGTGGTACCAGTGCATTAAATGAAGACTGAACAAGAAAAGAAGAAAACTAAATAAAGAAGAAAACCAAAAAAAAAGAAGAAAAACGAAATAAGAAGATAAGAAAGAAGAAACGAAATGGTCACAACAAACAAATTAGAATGATGAGTGATAAATGAATATTCTCTCTCTCTCTCTCTCTCTCTCTCTCTCTCTCTCTCTCTCTCTCTCTCTCTCTCTCTCTCTCTCTCTCTCTCTCTCTCTCTCTCTCTCTCTCTCTCTCTCTCTACTGAGGCTCATATGAAAAATATTTAGTTATTGTATATATTCCTGCTGGTACTGCCGCGGCGCCGCGCTAATTGGCTTATTAGCGGGAACACGCGGAAGTGGCGCCCAATGACGGAGCCACAGAGACACGGGTAATGGAGAGAGAGAGAGAGAGAGAGAGAGAGAGAGAGAGAGAGAGAGAGAGAGAGAGAGAGAGAGAGAGAGAGAGAGAGAGAGGTGGAGGGGTGCGGGAGGGAGGATGTGTACCCTGCTATGAAATCCGAGCCAGTGTCAAATTGCATCAAATACGTAGTACATCAATAATTTCCCCCATCCTCCCCCCTCTCTCTCTCTCTCTCTCTCTCTCTCTCTCTCTCTCTCTCTCTCTCTCTCTCTCTCTCTCTCTCTCTCTGTTAATTCTTAAAAACTCACTTTTCATAAAAATCACAGAACAAAAAAGCAATAAAAAAGTACCTCGCAAAAAAATCGAGAGAGAGAGAGAGAGAGAGAGAGAGAGAGAGAGAGAGAGAGAGAGAGAGAGAGAGAGAGAGAGAGAGAGAGAGAGAGAGAGAGAGAGAGAGAGACAGATAAATAAATATACACCTCGATAACATTTCAACGCCCTAACAAAAAAAAAAAAAACAAGGAAAAAAAAATCCTAGAGATTACCAGTAAGCGTTCTCTCTTTCTTTCTCTCTCGGGAAGGAAATTCATTCTTGCAGCAAACTTTTAAACTTTTGGGGCACGACGAGCGTGGAGAAGTTGCCATGGTGATGCTGAGCTCAATACCTGGCCGTCGCTGGAAGAGGGGAGCACATAAGGAAGGGGACCAGGGGCGGAGCAAGCAGAGAGGGACGACGTGAAGGGGAGAGGGGAAAGAGGAGAGCACACAGGAAAAGGGGACAAGGGAAGGGGTAAGGAAGGAGGGCGACGCGAGAAGGACAAGGGAAACGGGAGAGTATATAGAGGAAGGGGACATGGGAAGGGACAAGCACTGAGGGACGACGTGAAGGGGAGAGAGGAAACAGTATATAAGGGGAAGGGGATGTAGTGCCGGACAAGCAGAGGGGGACGACGTGAGAGGGAATGGAACAGCACGGGAGAATGAGTGCTGGGAAGAGTGGGGGGAGGGTGCATGGGGGTGGGAGAGTATACATGGGAGTGGATGTGAATGGTGTACAAAGGAAGAGCGAGTGGGATGATGGGGTGGTGTGGAGGATAAGGAACTGCATGTAAGTGGGGCACAAGGGGAGAAAGAGAAAGTTGAACGGGGAATGGGAGTTTACATTGGGGAGGATGTGAATGGGTAAAAAGGGAGAGAAGCATGGGGATGATGGTATTTGCATGATATGGGGCTGTATATAAATAGGGCGAAAGAATGAGGAGTGCATGACGATGAGGGAGACTGCATGAAATATTAATCACCGCACGTGAATGGAGTGAAAAGGAGGAGTGAGTGGGGATGGTGGGGTGGCATCTGTACGAAATGCGACTCCACACAATGTGAATGGGTGCAAGGGAAGAGGAGTGCATGGCGACTCTGAAGGAAAATATAGCTGAATGAGGAGTGAGGGGAGGGAGAGGGTACGCATGGAGATGAAAATGGGAAGAGTTAAATAAAGCTTTACTAGAAAAGTTATATATCTTCACGCGCCCAACAAATAAACAAACCTGATCAACTAAGGCAAGGAACTGATGTAACGAAAACACGACTAAAGCTTAAAGTGATGACCATGAGAGTCTTAAACATCCAAATAGTATGAGATTCTGAAGCCGATCACCAACCAAAGAAACTGTAATGAAAAGGAGTAGATAGCGAGGCGAGGAGTGAATACACCAGCAATAGCGACATAAAGAACAAGTGAAGAGAAAAAAAAAAAAAGACAAGTATCTATTGGCGCAGTGTGGGCGTGTGTAGGCGTGCGTGGGCGAGAGTGAGCAGAGGAGGAGGATTTCACTCCGAACTCTCTCTGAAAGGGTGCGTGGGAGGAGGAACTGAGTGGGAGGGAAGGAATCGGTGTGTGTGTGTGTGTGTGTGTGTGTGTGTGTAGGAGGAGGAATCTATAGACCTGAAGTGATGGCTCCGTGTGTGTGTGTGTGTGTGTGTGTGTGTGTGTGTGTGTGTGTGTGTGTGTGTGTGTGTGTGTGTGTGTATGTGTGTGTGTGTGTGCGCGCGCATGCGTGATGAGTAGAGCGCGTGGATGACTAGAAACTGTATAGGAGTGTGAAATGGGGCAAGACATGTGCAGTCAGTGGAGTGAGTATGTTTCTAGATGTGAGTCTGTGAAAGAGAGAAAGAGTGAGTGAGAGAGAGGCGCGGTGAGTGGGCAGACACACCAGCACTGACTGGCTGGCTGGCTGGCTGGCTGGTAGGGGGATGGCGGGCGGCGATAAGGGGGCCGAGTATAATAAAAGTCGACGAAATGAGCGTCTTAGCAAACAAGCCAATGTTTGTTAAGCGGCGGTGGGGTTATAATATTTCAATCACGGCACAAGGGTGAGGGGGGAACGCTTAGGGATGCTGAGGGGAGGGGAGGAGCTGAGAGGGATGCTGAGTGGGAGGCGGGGATGAAAGGGATATTGAGGAGGTGGAAGGGACGAAAAAAGAGAGGGATGAAAGATGAAAGGACGAGGACAACGAGGGGGATGAGAGTGAAGGGAGGAGGGGATGAGAGGTACGATAAGAGGTGAGAGTGAGGGTACTGGAGTGAGAGGGATAGTGAGGGGAATACAGTGTATGAGAGGGAAGAGGATGTGTTGAGGAGAATGAAGGAGTGAGGGAAGAAGTAGTAGTAGTAGTAGTAGTAGTAGTAGTAGTAGTAGTAGTAGTAGTAGTAGTAGTAGTAGTAGTAGTAGTAAAACCCACCACCACCACCATCACCACCATCATAAACCTAATTTTAGTCCTTCATCCTTGCCGTCCGAGAAAACACCGAAGAGGACTTAAAAGCTGAGGACTTGACGGCCATTTGTTTGTGACAGGATCCCGAGGCCCCGAGGCACTCCCCGCCACGCCTTTTAGTAGAGCCTCCCTCCCATTATTATGTACTGTGCCTTCCCCTGCTCCGGCTCTACCTTTTCTCTCCTCGCTACTTAAGACTTAGTATAACGTAGATTTTCAGTTTACTGAATGAACTGAATGCGAGAGGAAAAGGGGCTACTGATAATTAAGGGACAAAGCACACATACACAAAAGCAAAATAATGATAAAGAATAATAAATGATAGACTTATTATAACGTAGATTTTGAATTTATTGAATGAACTGAATGTGAGAGGAAAGAAGTGTGTGATAAACTGAGGATAAAACACACATACACGATGGAAAATAGTGATAATGAATAAAAAAATACACAAAAATTGATAATGGTGGCAAAAATTATAAAAAAAAAAATATGAGAGTAGTGATAATAATAGTGATGATGATGATGATGATGACGAAGAAGAGAGGGAGACAGAGATTAAAGTAGAAAGAAAAGTAACTGAAAAAAAAAGAAGAAAAGGAATCTATAGAGAGAAGAGAAGGAAGAAAAAGAGAATGATAAAACAATGCAAGATAAAAAGAAGAGAGGGGAAAAAAAAAGAAGAAAAGAGGGAGAGACAGGAATTAAAGTAGAAAGAAAACTAACCGGAAAGAAAGGAATGTACAGAGAGAAGAGAAGAAAGAAATGAGAACGATAAAAGAAGACAAGAGAGTAAGAGGATAGAACTAAAAAAAAAAGGAAAAATAAAACAGAAGCACAGAGACGAAGAAAGAGAGGGATAGAGTGAGTAAGTGAGGGAGGGAGAGAGGGAGAGAAGGAGGGAGGGAGGAGGGAGAGAATAAGCAGTAAAAGGTCTGATCCAAGAGTCGTGCTGGAGATGTCACTCGAAGGCTCTTCCTCTTCTTTCTCCTCTACCTCCTCCTCCTCCTCCTCCTCCTCCTCCTCCTCCTCCCCCTTTTCCTCGTCTTCATCCCAATCCTTTTTCTCCTCTTCCTCGTCTTCCTAGTCTTTCTCTTTCTCGTCTCCCTCGTCCTACTCTTCATTCTCCTCCTCCTTCTCCTTCCTCGATTTTTTTTCAAGAAAGAGGAGGAAGACGGAATATACACGACAAAAATATGGAAAACTCAGTAAATCTTCTCTGTAAATTCCTTCCATTTCTCTCTTTAACCTTAATCTCTTTCTCCAACCCCACTTTTACTCCTCTCCCTCTCTCCCCTCTCCCTCTCTCCCAACCCTCCCCTCTCCCTCTCCCCAGCAGACACATTGAGGTATCTGGAGAGAGGCGCCTTTGACCGCCTGCCCCGGAGCGAGAGAGAGAGAGAGAGAGAGAGAGAGAGAGAGAGAGAGAGAGAGAGAGAGAGAGAGAGAGAGAGAGAGAGAGAGAGAGAGAGAGAGAGAGAGAGAGAGAGAGAGACTATGTGAAAAAGGCAGTAAAGAAAATCAATGAAAAAGAAATCCGAGACAAAAGAAAGTGCAGAAAAGACTTACGCATATAAAGAAAGAAGAGAAAAAATAGGAAAAAGGAGGAAGAGAAAAGACCGTAAGGGAGGGAGGGAGAGAGAGAGAGAGAGAGAGAGAGAGAGAGAGAGAGAGAGAGAGAGAGAGAGAGAGAGAGAGAGAGAGAGAGAGAGAGAGAGAGGAGGGAGAGGAGAGGGAGATAAAAGTCCCTCCAGCAAGTTACTAATTGGCCAGAAGAATACAGGTACCTAGAGGCGGCTCCGTACGGCGGGAGGAGGAGGAGGAGGAGGAGGAGGAGGAGACCACTTGTAGCGGCAAAATGCTCTTTAGGTCTGTGTCTCTTATCCCCTCTTCGCTTCCCTCTTCTTCTCCCCTCATCCTCTTTCTCCTTCCGTCTTATACCTCCTCCTCTCTTATTCGTCCTCCTCCTCCTTCTCCTCCTCCCGCTCCTCCTCCTCTTCCTCTCTCGTTTCATTATTTCTTTTCTCTTTTCGTGTTTCTCTTCCTTATCCTCCACCTTCTCCTAATCTTCCGTTGCTTTTTTTTTCTGTTTCTCATCCTCCTTGTCCTCTCCTCCTCCTCCTCCTCCTCCTCCTCCTTCTCCTCCCTGCAGTGCCCGTCCGGAACACACCAATGATCAATAACAGCTGAACATTCCCAGATTATATTCCTTATTATCAGTTCTGAGACCTGGTAGACACACACACACACACACACACACACACACACACACACACAAAATAGATAGAATACTGAGCACGCATGTAATATTAGCGAAGACTTCTTAGTATTATGATTTCTTTGTGTCTTGTCTTGTATTCTTTTCTTCCCTTGGCGTGTTATTAGAATTCTTACTGATACTTCATCTTCCTTCTGCGTCCTCTCTTTCTCCTTCTCCTGCTCCTCCTCTTTCTCCTCCTGAATATATCTTACTGTTTGTATTTCTTTTGTATTCCTTCGTATTCCTCCTCCTCCAGTAATATTAAATATCCATATGCTTCCAACAAGAGACAGGATGCAATTTGTGGACAATTAAGAGTTAAGTCGCTCCGTCGTTGCCATAGTGACGACCACTTATAGCAATGAGTCGAGAGGAGGAGGAAGGTAAAGGCAATGGTAAGGGAGGGAACATCTAGGTAAAATACTGAAGGGAGAGTTGAAGAGTGCATCTTTCGCAATCCGTACAAGGAGGAAGGTGGAGAACATCAAGAGAAGATACTGAAGGGAGGAGTAAGGAGTGCATCTCTCTTGTTCCTAAACAGACAGACTCAGTGCGTTTCTCCAAATGTTTAAAGGAACGTTGAAAATCAGAGGAATAAAAAATTGGTAGCTTTTTATTTTTAAGGAAGTCAATGAGAAGAATTACTAGTTGCTGTTTCGGTGTCTGTACTTTTAAGGAAACTCTCGTTAGACGAAAGGCACGGCAGTGTTGAAGCAGAGGCCAGAATATGAAGAAGAACCTACTCTAGCGTTTGTTTCAGCTGAGTACAGGACAGAACATAAAAAAAAAAAAATATGCAAGTGTTTCTTTCAGCTGAGAGTAGGACAGAACATGAAGGAAAACCAATACGAGTGCTTCTTTCGAATGAATATCGAACGTAATATGAAGTAAAACCTATGTAAGCGCTTGTTTCAGCTAAGTGTGAGAAAACATGAAGGAAAAGCTACACGAATGTTTCTTTAACGTTAGCGTAGAGTAGCACATGAAGGAAAACATACGAGTGTTCCTTTCAGGTGAGTGTAGGACAGAACAGGAAGGGGAATGTGCATGAGTGTTTGTTTAACGTGGTTGTCTGTATATCTCATTCCCTTGAACGCAAACACGAAGCAGACCACAGCGAAGGCGAAGAACACGCTGGGGATGTAAGAAGAACAGAAATAATACAATGGGATTTGGGAACATCAGGAAAAACAAGCAATAAATCTTACTCAATGCTAGTAGGCTGTTTGATAATGAAGAAAAAAATAACTTAAACAAGATAGGTTTCCACGAATGCAATAAACTAAAAGGGAAAAGAAATAGCAACAAATCTTTCGACCAATGTATACTAGTATGCTGCTTGGTAATGAAGGAAATACCATAAATAGGATAGGTTTCTGTGAAGAGAAGATTAGTTAAGTAGGATACGATTCCCGGTTACCTTGGATGCCAGGAACCAGGTGAAGGAGTAGGAGAAGAAGGACGAGGAGGAAGAGCAGGATGAGAAGGACGAGGAAGAAGAGCAGGATGATGATGATGATGAGATGATGATGATGATGAGGAAGAGGAGGAGGAAAGCAAAGGCACCCGGAAGAAGGAGAGATCAGATTCCATTGACATAACACGGAACTACAAATAAGCGAGTCATGAAAAGTGATTCAACTTGAACAGGAAGAGAAGACTTTGCATGGGTTATGACCCCTTGACAGAAGGAGAGAGAGAGAGAGAGAGAGAGAGAGAGAGAGAGAGAGAGAGAGAGAGAGAGAGAGAGAGAGAGAGAGAGAGAGAGAGAGAGAGAGAGAGAGAGAGAGAGAGAGAGAGAGAGAGAGAGAGAGAGAGAGAGAGCCTGATAAAATATATATAGAATAGATAGAGAAGCAAATTCCTGTTATATTACGATCTTCCAGAGAGAGAGAGAGAGAGAGAGAGAGAGAGAGAGAGAGAAGGGGAACATGTCATGGCCGCTCATGGAAAATGAGTGTCGCCCGTTGCCATGGAAACCTCCAAGACTCAGGTTCCAGGAGCAGAGGAGAGGTTTTGCTGAGAGAGAGAGAGAGAGAGAGAGAGAGAGAGAGAGAGAGAGAGAGAGAGAGAGAGAGAGAGAGAGAAGGGGAGGAAAGGAAAGAGGGGACAAATCTGATGGGGGTTGGTAACTCTACAAAGGAATCGCTGACCATTATCAGACAAGGATCATCCCTGCTCTCTCTCTCTCTCTCTCTCTCTCTCTCTCTCTCTCTCTCTCTCTCTCTCTCTCTCTCTCTCTCTCTCTCTCTCTCACACACACACACACACACACACACACACACACACACACACACACACACACACACACACACACACACACACACACACACACACACACACACACACACACACACACACACACACACACACACACCTCGCTACTCAGCTCTTTTCTTCATCTTCACTTTACCACCACCACCACCACCACCACCAACACCACATCATCACTTCACCGTCTCTTCTGCGTCCCCCAAATCTCCCTTTCCCTCACACCTTTCCTCCTCTCCTTACCATATCACCTTCCCCCGCTCTCCCCCACTCTCCTTCTGTGCTCCCCCACGCTCCCTGTTCCCTTTCGGCCTCCCTCCGCACTAAACAACATCAACAGGGCGGCGCCATTTGTCAGGGTGCCATAACCTGATCGCCGTGTCGTGAGCTCCTTGAAGAGACCCAAGGGACCCCTGCCAACCAACCCTCCCCGCGCAGGTAAGAGGAGGTGAGAGGACATACGCATCCTCCCTCTCTCTCTCTCTCTCTCTCTCTCTCTCTCTCTCTCTCTCTCTCTCTCTCTCTCTCTCTCTCTCTCTCTCTCTCCTCCTCCTTTCCACTCCTCCCTCTCTCTCTCTTTCTCCCTCGTTCAGTATTCTTCCTCTTATCTTATCAGCTGCCTCCTTTTTTGCTTCTGGTTTTGCTTCTCTCTCTCTCTCTCTCTCTCTCTCTCTCTCTCTCTCTCTCTCTCTCTCTCTCTCTCTCTCTCTCTCTCTCTCTCTCTCTCTCTCTCTCCACATGCGCATCCTCTCTCTTTATCTCTTCCTTACTCTTTCGTTCGTTTCCTCTTACTTTATCAGCATCCTCCCTTTTCTTTTTTTTTTTTGCTTCTCTCCCTCTTCTCTTTTCCTTTTTTCCCTCCTCTCTCTCTCTCTCTCTCTCTCTCTCTCTCTCTCTCTCTCTCTCTCTCTCTCTCTCTCTCTCTCTCTCTCTCTCTCTTACCTGCTACCCATCCTCCTCCTTTCCTCTCTCTCTTCTCCCTTTCTCAAACAAACACATACACACACACACACCATTGTTTCTTTACTCAATACGTGTCAAAAATTTCCAGGAAGAAAAATATCGATAACACTAAGAATGAAAGGTGTTAGTGTTTGTGGGGGAGTCTGTGTGTTCTCGAGAGTGTTGCGGAGGCGAGGAGATGAAATGTATAGGGATTACGAAAAGGAAATTAAGTCACAACGCAATGTACTAACCAGAATACTCTATTATGTTCGGGCAGACGGGAGATTTACATTGAATTTGTGTGGAAGGTTTTAAGGGAAGTTTTTTTTTCTTCTGTAGACGATGAGATGACATGTAGAGTAATTATGAAAAGGGAATAAGAGTCACAACGCAATGTACCAACCAGAATACTATGCTATGCTGGGAGAGGCGGAAGGGTTTCTATTGAATTCGTTGAGAAGTTTAGGCAAAGTCTTTGTCTTGCTTTTGAATTACAGATAAATGATGAAGAATGAATACTGGTCAGTTTCGGTGACTGTGTGCCCACTGGGCGAGTCTTACCTGACCTTGTAAAAGCAAAGCTGAGGATTGCAAAGATTAAGGCACTGAGATCATACGTGAAATGTGCACTGAAATATTACATCGCATGAATAAAGCCAGACTACCAAACTAACACCTCTAAAGTCAATTCAATAAAACTCATCCACTTATACATTGTTGAAAAAAATAAATAAATAAATAAAATTTAAGCACCGCGCAAGCCTCGCGGTCCGCCCTGTGTCCCGGTGCATCTCGTTTGCCACAAGTTGCTCGCCAAAACACACACATGTGGCCAGGCGGGCGGGGCGAGGGCCAGGCGGGGTGAGGGTGAGGGTAGTGGCGGCCTAATACGTTATCAGATTCATACTGGAGCTTTGATGACACACGAGCCGGATAAAACATCAAAACCAAAAGGTAGAAACAGTGGCCGGGGGGCGAGGGGGCCAAGACGCAGCCCTGCGCCCGCCACGTGCCTGGTCTTTCAGTGGCATCGCCGTAGGGATGAATATTAATTTTGGTCCGGGGCGAGGGATGCGTCCCGCTGTGAGAGACGCCCTACACCTCCCGCCCGCTGCCAAGCCTCCTCTCGCTCCTCCCTCGAGAGTTTTATATCCCCTCGCATCTCCAACTGATTGGATCAATGGTTTGCGAAGCCCCGGCCAGTAACAGTACGACACAGCGTAAATTGACAGAAAAATACAGTCATAACACTTGTGGCTGATCGTGTGTTGCGCAGCACTGGGTGACGACAGACAGCGACTCTCGACGAAGACAGCGATAAATCATGTTAATCTCAGGGACACGCTCCTCACAGATGAATGCAGAACATGTTTATTACTCTGACAGGCGCGCAACCTCCCGTGTTACTGTCCTTGCGGCAGATGGTGGCAACAGGCGACCCAGGAGGAGGAGGAGGAGGAGGAGGAGGAGGAGGAGGAGGAGGAAAATCTTTCTCATCGTCGAGGCAAGAAAGAAATATACCTCATTGAAAAAGGGTAAGAGGAGATATGATGGACTAAGAGAAGAATGACGGACAGGGAAGAGAAAATAAGTTTGAGAATAACCTACTAAAAAAAAATATATATATATATATATATATATATATATATATATATATATATATATATATATATATATATATATATATATATATATATATATATATATATATATATATATATATATATATATATATATATATATATATATATATATATATATATATATATATAACCATTTACGAACAGATGCAGAACAATTAAACAACAAATAAAAGAACCCAATAACAAAAACACCAGTTCCATTACTTCTCACCAGAAAAATCCACAAGAACACAAAGTAGAAATTCGAACACTCAGCAAAACCTATAAACCAAAAACACACTCACATGCGCTCCTTAACAGATAGATCCTCAGTATCCCATTACTCCCTCACTTTCCTCATCTCTCACTACTCTATCTCTATTACTCTTACGCTGCCCCTTTCACTTTCCTCCAGAGCCGCCCCATTCCCCTCCTCAATCGCGGTGTCCGGTTCACCATTCAGTCACTCATTCGCTCGAAATAAATGTCTCAATCCAAGTTATTACATTTTTTGCAGCTGTGAATTGCGAGGGGAAGCAAAGGGGAGGGAGAGAGAGAGAGAGAGAGAGAGAGAGAGAGAGAGAGAGAGAGAGAGAGAGAGAGAGAGAGAGAGAGAGAGAGAGAGAGAGAGAGAGAGAGAGAGAGAGAGAGAGAGAGAGAGAGAGAGAGAGATTTGTGATGGATGAGTAATGCGGAAATCTAAAGGGGAGAAAAAACAGAGACAAAAAAATGCATGAAAAAAAGAAATGGTGAGATAGTAAATAAGTGAAATAGTAAGAAAATACAACAAAAAATGAAGGAGAAAGGAGGCGACGAGAGATCAAGAAAAGATGGAAAAATTAACAAAAATAAAAAAGAAAAAGGAGGAAGAAGAGAAGGAGAAGGAATAGAAAGGAGAAATATGAAGAAGAGGAGAAGGAGTAGGAGAAAAATGAATATGCGGAGGAGGAGGAGGGGGACAAGGAGGAGGAGGAGGAGGAGGAGGAGGAGGAGGAGGAGGAGGAGGAGGAGGAGGGAAGACTATACAGGTGGAAGAGCTACCATCAGAAGCAAACTATTTCATTCCTGAGCCGAGATGGTCACTTGGTCCGCTAATGAGAGAGAGAGAGAGAGAGAGAGAGAGAGAGAGAGAGAGAGAGAGAGAGAGAGAGAGAGAGAGAGAGAGAGAGAGAGAGAGAGAGAGAGAGAGAGAGAGAGAGAGAGAGAGAGAGAGAGAGAGAGAGAGAGAGAGAGAGTATACACACACACACACACACACACACACACACACACACACACACACACACACACACACACACACACACACGCACACACAGTAATAGTCGACTCTTTATTGGCTGTGTAATATGAGATAGGAGGGTCTTCAGTGGTTTGGAGGGAGAGCACCTACACTCTCTCTCTCTCTCTCTCTCTCTCTCTCTCTCTCTCTCTCTCTCTCTCTCTCTCTCTCTCTCTCTCTCTCTCTCTCTCTCTGATAATTGTCTTTCACTGGTTCGTCTCATTTTCCTAAATTTTCACTATCTATCTTTCATCACAACACTATTCTATTTTCTTCTTTCTTCTTCTTCTTGCATTCCTTCAGTTTTCTTCCTATTCTTTCTTCCCTTTTCTTCCTTCACCACATCGCAGGAAACCAATCTTGAATGATAAATATTCGGTGGAGGGGAAGAGAGAGAGAGAGAGAGAGAGAGAGAGAGAGAGAGAGAGAGAGAGAGAGAGAGAGAGAGAGAGAGAGAGAGAGAGATGAGGGGTAGGTAAAACGCCTGTCAACTTCACCATCTTCCTTCACCAATCACTATTTTTCCCTCCTCTCTCCTCCTCCTCCTCCTCCTCCTCCTCCTCCTCCTCCTCCTCTTTCCATCTTCATCCACTTCCTCTTTTCATCTACATCCTCTTCCTCCTCTTTTTTTTTTATTTTCAGTGTGTTCTCGTGTTTATCATTATATTTATTTATATTTCATTTAAAAGTTAATGCTATTTGCTCTCTCTCTCTCTCTCTCTCTCTCTCTCTCTCTCTCTCTCTCTCTCTCTCTCTCTCTCTCTCTCTCCATCCTCGTTCACTCATTTCCTCATTTCTTCTCTTCCTTCTCTCCGTCCCTCTATCCCTCCTTCCCTCCGTCCCTTCCCGCCCTGTCTCAGCCAAATCCCAGACCTCCATTAGCGGGGAGAAGCGAACTCTGCTCTCTTTTAATTGTCAACTCTTGGGTTTACCTTGGAGATGGGAGGCGGTGATGGGGACCGATGTCTTGAAAGGGGATGCGCGCGGGCTGGCTAGGATTTTTTGTCACCGACCAACCAGTTTACTATATCAGTCTACCTTATTTGCGTAAACGGAATCTCAAGTTGAGCAGGAGGTTGTACAGGCGCAGTAATGGCAAAATTTTGAGTTTATTCTTTATAATGTCTCGGAGATTACATGATTCCTCTCTTCCGATAGTTAAACAGGTGAAAACTATTAAAAAACTAATAAAGAATCAACTTCTCTATTTTGGATTTGCACTGTTATACCTCGAAGAAATATGCAATGTACGGTTTAGTCTCAGAAAATATGCGATATACTGTGAACTCATTTAGTCTACACATGCACGGTTAAAGACAAGAAGTCACATACTAAGATAATTTTGAACGGTGTCAAATAAATTAGAAATAACACACAGAGACAGTCAAATTTGCTACGTTCAAAGGATTTCTATTTACCATGCACCGTTCTTGATCATTCTACATGAGAACGTAAGAAAACAATGGAATCTGCAAGAAGCCATCAAGCGTACACGTGGCAGTCCCTGTATAAAACATACCTACTTATTTCCTTGTAATGTAAAATACTGAATTTTGAATGAAGATGGAAGTTAAGAAGACAATCTGCATTTCGAAAATTGTAACGTTAAATCCACATTGTGAAAAAGAACACACACACACACACACACACACACACACACACACACACACACACACACACACACACCTTACCTTTCTGCATGAAGTTTTAATGGACCAATCAGCTTCCGGTATACATTTGTAATTGACCAAACATTCCGCCACGATGCTGTAATCAACCAATTAGCTTCCAGTGTAAGAAGTAAATCGACCAACCATCGCCTTGCATCGTGCTTTACTCGACCAATCAGCTTCGTGTTTCATGCTCCACACAGCCAATCACCTGCCGCCATTACTTTCCCTCTCCTGCCCCCCAGTCCCTACCGAAGCTTGTCCACTTAAGCATGAAATATCCTCCACTAACCCTTATTCTCTCTCTCTCTCTCTCTCTCTCTCTCTCTCTCTCTCTCTCTCTCTCTCTCTCTCTCTCTCTCTCTCACACACACACACACACACACACACCTTGTAAAACCACGTGCGTACTTAATCATTAACATCCTAATCCTTCTCTACCCATAATCCTTCAAGTAGGAACACTCTAACTTCCCCTCTGATCCCTCCCCTCATCTTCCTTCTCCCCACTTATTCATCTCCCTTCCTTCTCTTCCTCTCTTCTTGCCTTTATTTATCCATGCATCCATTCATCCTTTCCTCTCTCCATCCAGCTTCCTTACCTCTGTTTCTTTGCATCACCCTTTCTTTCACCTTCTCTCCTTCCTACTACTTCTCTCCACCTCCCTCGTAGTTTTTTTCCTCTTCCATCTTCGTCCACCATCCCCTCGTCTGTTTTTCAACCCCTCTTCCTTTTCTCCCACCTAAAACCAGCCTTTTTTTTTCTATTTTTTTCTACACCACACTCCCTCTCTCCCTCCTCCACCCAACCTCCTTCTCCTTATGCTTCTCTTCACCACTTCCTCTCTCTCTCTCTCTCTCTCTCTCTCTCTCTCTCTCTCTCTCTCTCTCTCTCTCTCTCTCTCTCTCTCTCTCTCTCTCTCTCTCTCACCACCACCTTTCTTTTTTCTATGTGCTAGACACCCTCTCCTCTCCTCCTTTCCCACCTCCAGCCCATCTTCCCTATGTTTCTCTGCATCACCCACCCTCTCCCTCTCTAACTCCCTCTCCCTCTCCCTCTCTCTCACCGGCACAAGTTAATCCCTCAAATGCCCCTGCCTGAAACCAATTACTCCACGTTAATCCCGAAGACCCACAGTGTCCGCCGCGATGGTTTGTTAAGTGCGCACGGACACTGACAAAAAAGAGAGAGAGAGAGAGAGAGAGAGAGAGAGAGAGAGAGAGAGAGAGAGAGAGAGAGAGAGAGAGAGAGAGAGAGAGTTAGTATTGTTCATGTTTAATCGTCAGAATTATGAAAGCAAAGGGGTGTGGGAGGGAGGGAGTTCTTTACCTCTCTCTCTCTCTCTCTCTCTCTCTCTCTCTCTCTCTCTCTCTCTCTCTCTCTCTCTCTCTCTCTCTCTCTCTCTCTCTCTCTCTCTATATCCTAGCTCATCTTATTTTCCGCGGACAAGTACTCTCCACCTCCCTCTCTCTTTCCCTCCCTCTTTCCCTTCCTCCCTTCCCTCCATCTTCTTCCCTCCCTCCCTTCCCTCCATCTTCCTCCCTCCCTCACCATATTGTTGAGTGGAGATGGAGTTTCTACGGTTTCAAGCAGTACGTAATCTAATGATGGAGTGAGGAGGAGGAGGAGGAGGAGGAGGAGGAGGAGGAGGAGGAGGAGGAGGAGGAGGAGGAGGAGGAGGAGGAGGAGGAGGAGGAGGAGGAGGGATGGGAGTAATGGGTTCACACAGAGGAAGGGGAAGAGGAGGGGCCAGGAGGGTGTGGAAGAAGGAAGGGAGAGAGAGAGAGAGAGAGAGAGAGAGAGAGAGAGAGAGAGAGAGAGAGAGAGAGAGAGAGAGAGAGAGAGAGAGAGAGAGAGAGAGAGAGAGAATGAGACAGAAGAAGAGATCATGTGATAGATAAAAAAAGATAAATATTTCCTCTTCATTTTATTCCAGCACGATTTTGCTTCATTTACCATTTGTTTGATCATTTGAGAGAGAGAGAGAGAGAGAGAGAGAGAGAGAGAGAGAGAGAGAGAGAGAGAGAGAGAGAGAGAGTCCCTTCTTGCCTCCTCCTCCTTCCCTAATATTAGCCACTCTGTCCCCGCCTCTCTCCACCCTCCGCTGCTCTATGAAGGGGGACGTTTGGTTCTAATCTTCCCACAAGTGACACGGAACCCCTCAAGAAAGCCATCTCTCTCTCTCTCTCTCTCTCTCTCTCTCTCTCTCTCTCTCTCTCTCTCTCTCTCTCTGATCCCTTCAAAACTTTGCCATCATCCTTCGTCTTCTTTCTCTCTTCTCTCTCTTTCTCTCCTATATCTTCCTTTTCCTGCCGCCCTTTTCCATCCCATAGAGTTATCTCATTTCTCGCTCTATCTCCTCCGCGGGTTACGGTCCTCTGCTTGTTCCTCTTCTCTCTTCTCCCCTTTTACTCCCTTCCTACTTTTTTACTATGATCGATGCCTTTTTTTTTTTTTTTTACTCATTGTTCCCTAAGTTGTTTGTATGGATTGCTTTGTATTCAATGTCTCACTTTTTTTTTTTTCATAAGTAATTCCTTCGATACAGTCTAGTAAGGACATCAAGGTCTGTTGTTTCTTGGTCTTTCTTGCTCTTTGTATTCCTTCGTGCATTCCTTTGTATTTATTTGATTTTGGTTACAGAGAAGTTTTTCCTACACTAGTATTCTTTAATGGGGGGTTTTCTTCATTCACGTACCGCCATGCCATGAATCTACGTGACTTTTATGTATTCGTTTTCCCATTACCAGATTCCCTTCGTTGTCTTTGCATAATAGGATAAGCATTCACTCTATTGAACATATTGAACACAAGTATAAATGTAAACAACTATTAGCAAACTCTCTCTCTCTCTCTCTCTCTCTCTCTCTCTCTCTCTCTCTCTCTCTCTCTCTCTCTCTCTCTCTCTCTCTCTCTCGCGGTCCACACTGATTGAGCGAGCTGCGTACAATGTTATCTCCCGTACCATCTCTGCGCCCGCTCATCACGTCTCTCACTCGTCACTGAGAGAGAGAGAGAGAGAGAGAGAGAGAGAGAGAGAGAGAGAGAGAGAGAGAGACTCGTGGTTATGTTGGTTTACGGAAATAGATTAAAGTTTTGCCAGCACGCCTTGACATGAAAGACCAAATAACTTCTGTTTTGGATTCCATTTGTATGATCTAATGAAATGTTTGTTGCAGGTTTGTCATTGACCCTTGATGTATGGCAGATACGAGACGTGTATGGACCTGTTTGTTTTTCGGAACAGTCAGTTGTGTTGCCCAGGGTCAAAACTAATATCGCAGAATTATAATAAAACAAAAGTGTGGACGCTGTGACAAACTGGAGATAAAAGTGAGTATCTTATTCCAGACTATTTTCACATTAGCTTCTTCACGTTCCTCTGCAGAAACTACCGCAAAACTAGTCAGGAATAAAGTCTTCATTTCTAAGCTCGTGTTCCTTTCACCACCTACTTCCAATAAAACAAAAACTTAATTCCAAGGGTTGGCTATAGAGGTTTAAGAAGGAGATCGGGAGAAATTGGGTCTCATATAGTGTTAAATGAATGGAATAGATTGAGTAATAAGGCTGTTTGCGTAGAGTCATTAGGGAACTTCTAAAGAGGATAGATGGATAGGGATGATGGGCAGATATAGGTACGTATCTTTTATACAGTGACAACCTCGTGTAGGCCTGATGACTTCTTATGCTTTACCTTATGTTCGTATGTTCTAATGTCCTTATGTAGTCCCTTCGTCTGTACTGAACGACGCAGAGGTGTTATTTCAGCAATTGTACGGTTTTCTGAAGATTTTTATTTTATTTTATTATTATTATGTTTCTTTTTTTCTTTACCTTTGAATGATTTTTAACAAAGAATCTGGACTGTATTTCTAAATCTTTAACATTAGCTAACTTAACAAAACAATGTGTGCACTTTGGTCTCGCTGATGCAGTGCTTTAAATCAGTTCATCAATAAGTAAGCCAGTCAATCTGTCAGTCAGTTCTCCGTCCCCTGCGTCGCTGTCGTACAGTAATCTGTGCTCACTCTAATGTATTTTCTCCATTTTTTTTATTCTTATTCGATAAACGCTACTATCTTTTTTTTCAATAGCTTCTTACGGCTTCAGCTCTTATCTCTCCCCAAAAAATTTCCCTGTTTTTCCTTTACAGAGCCAAATTCAGCACGTTATCTCCCTTATCTATATTACAACCCTACACGTGTCTTCCATACGTGGATAAATGCTACAAAAAACAGTCAAACATATTGCTCACTGAATCTCTTTAAAAGCTGCCAATAATCATGAAATGTGAGTCGTGATGACAACACGCACGCAGCCCTCGACTTATTACCGTCCCTCGCCTCCGCCGCCTGCCCGTGTCTGTTTGCCGGAGCGTCCCTGCCTGTGATGGTCGCCGCCGCCACTACACAGGCCGCGCGGCTTGTTTGCAGTGTGTGAGGCCGGCTGGTGGATCACTCCTCTAATGGGGGAAGGTGGGGAAGGAGGCAAAGAGGCAGGCCGGCTGGTGCATTAGGAATGGCTGACACTTGGCTTTACAGAACAATAGGAAATTATTTTTTTATTTATTTATTTATTTTTTTTTTTATCTCGGTTTAGATTAAATATTCATTTAAGATCAATTATGCGTAGTGATTTAACTTTTGCCACTTGAAGTTTTGTTGGCTTCAAAATCCAAACATAAAAAAATAGTGTCCATTCATGAACACGAAGATGCAAACATACGAACATTGAGAAGTGAAATAAAACTAAATACTTGAGAAAAGAGCACGAGGAATTTCCAGCAATCTATAAATATTCCACATGGACGAACAGCGGAAGATCCATTGCAAAGCTCTTCATTGCACATGTGAAAAACTAAAACCATATAATAATCTCCATAAAGCACCACAGAAGCTACCATTCATCCATCACAGCAACTGAGACAGTGCCAAGCGCCGCACCAACCACTGCACGGCGCCTCCCGCTGAGCTCACCACGTCCAAGCAGGAACACGGCAGAGACGATGACGGAGGCTCACGACGAAGGAAAACAGCAAAAAATCAGCTCTGAGAACTTATGAAGATGTAGGCAGGGAGAATTCCCAGCGCAGGCTGCAGGCTGCTTGCCGCGGCGCCGACACAGGTCTGCAAGCCAGGAAAAATGGAGCGGGCATTTGGAACCCTTGGCTATTCCATCTTTAAACCCGTGGCAGTTGTGGTTGGGATCGATACACGAGAACCACCACAACAAATGGGCGGCACAGCTCATTGTTCTCCAGCCCTGCCGACCTGCAGACCTGCCGCCCAGCCGACCTGCCACCCAGCCGACCTGCCGCCCAGCCGACCTGTCGCCCAGCCGATCTACCACCCTGCCGACCTGCCACCCAGCCGACCTGCCGCCCAGTCGACCTGCCACCCACCCGACCTGCCGCCTTGTCGACCTGCAGCCCAGCCGACCTGCAGCTCAGTTGACCTGCCATTTAACCAACCTGCTATCTGCCTGATCTGTTATTCAGCCGCTCATCCGACCTGCCATTCAGCCATCCTACAATTCGCATACCTGTCAACTTGCAATCCAACCAACCTGCTGTCTGGCCGACCTACCATACACCCGACCTGCCGCCCAACCGCCCTGCTACTTGGCTAACGTGCAGTCCAGCGGCCTGCCATTTTGTCGCATGCATTCCATCACGGCCAAATTTACTTAGCCACCTGCCCCAAGCCACCAGCCAGCCACTCAGCAGCCACTCAGCACGCTGCCGCTCTGCCATGTTTAGCACCCGTCATTGTTCAAGGAAGGCAGGGGGGACAACACATGCAAGAAAATTAGCATTTTCTGATACTTATTTTGTCGCATTTTATTATATGGAAGCAAGAGTGACGATATCAAGTAAATCTATCAATGAATAACTACCTGCCTGCACAACAAATGACGAAATGTTAATTATTTTATCATTAATGACTAGACAGGAAAGTTACGTAGACGTGTTTAAAGGCAGAACTTCTAATAGATTTTTTACTGTTCTTATATCTGTTATACCAATGAAATTTTGCCCGTTTTCACTTATATATGGAAAACTAAGCCTTCTTTTGATAGTAAGACATAAAAAATCAGTTCACCAAATACAAAGGAAAACAAACGGTCTTTACGAGTTAGAAACGATCGATTCTACGTAAAGTAAGGAATGCAGGATAGCAAAGACGAAGGCTCCTCCCCACACTGCAGACAGCTGGGCGACATTACAAAGGAGAGACTCGTAATTCTGATGTACATAAGCTGACGGTGTAAACTAATTTAAAGTTTAATTAGTTTTCACGGAAGCACTCATCGCCACCCATGTATTCTCTCACACCCACAGAGACAAACGAACCTACGAGTGCGCGCCAGACCTAAACGTCCACTGGTTAGAGTGACAATGGTCGTGGAAAAAATAAATAAATAAATAAAAGAGCCACAAGCAAGAAAAGGGAGCCGTCAACGGGAGGTGTAAACAGTAAGACTCAAGGGATCGATGTCTCGCTCTGTTTGAAGTCACTTCCATATCGACCCTCTCCCCCTCACCCCCTTCTTCT
This sequence comes from Scylla paramamosain, assembly GCF_035594125.1. NCBI lineage: Eukaryota > Metazoa > Arthropoda > Malacostraca > Decapoda > Portunidae > Scylla > Scylla paramamosain. Next base: position 401,070 of record NC_087162.1, on the reverse strand, counting down.
CCTCCTTCCCCGCCTTCACCTCCTCCTCCTTCTTCCTGCCCAAGTCATCTTCTTCTACCGTCTCTCCTGCGTCTCTCCCCACGTCTCGAGTAAGGTAGGTGGGGAGTATCTCTCTCTCTCTCTCTCTCTCTCTCTCTCTCTCTCTCTCTCTCTCTCTCTCTCTCTCTCTCTCTGCTACCACATAACTATCACTTTTTTTTTATTCCTTCTCTCTCCCCACGCATCACACTACTACCACCACCACCACCCCAGCACAATGGAGCGTCAGTCCGCCTTTCGCCAATATTTGCAGTCTCCCTCCGCCAATTTCACCACACGCTCATCTTATCCCGCTTTTTTTTAATCCCCGGGTTTAGATTATTACACCTTTAAGAGATATGCCTTTTTTTGACACTTCTCTCTCTCTCTCTCTCTCTCTCTCTCTCTCTCTCTCTCTCTCTCTCTCCTCTCTCTCTCTCTCTCTCTCTCTCATCGTTTCTTTCGCTCCATACCGATTTCCCTCCTCTCTTTCTCTTTCTCCCTCTCTCCCTTTCATCCCCCTCCCGCCTCTCCCGTCAAAAACCAGGGGGGAGGGCAAAGGAAGGGAGAAGACACGAGAATGAGAGGAGGGTGAGGGAGGAGTTATTCAAGGAAGAAAGGAAAGGAAAGAAAAATGCAGGAAAAGAGGGAGGTGGAACGAGCACAAGGGAAAAGAAGGATGGAGAACTCAATTATCGGGATTATGATGCTACGGTCAGTAGTATACAAGTTTTAATGGAGTAAGGGAGGGAGACAAAGTGAGGGAGGTGAAAGAGACGGCGAGACGGGATGGGGGATGAATGAAAAATGGAGATAAGAAGTTTTGTTGTAGGACAGACTGAGGATAATATGCTGGGCTAAAGGAAGACAATAAGAAATGGTGCTAAAATGAATACTGTGTTTTTGTGAGGATTTTTCGCGTTAAATATATGATCAAAAGTGAAGTGTTTTCCCAAAAATGGATGTATAGATTATCTTTTTTTTTTCATTCAGGGATTTATTTTATTACCTGTATTTGAATCAGAAATAAAATCACGCACAACAGTTATTTAATCTTAAACTGAAATAATAAGAAATATACTTTTAATACATTTGGAGACGCGAAAAAACTAGAAACGCAGTAGTAACAGAATAAATTTGGACATTATAACGATGATAAAGTATCTAAAATGCATCGAGCAGGATATGTCTCCGTCTTTATACCCTCCCCCATTATTATCTATTCATCATCATCCATTACTCTTCCATAATCTTTTGTAAAGCTTTTCTTCCCCCATTTTCTTCTTCTTCAATTACCGTGAATCCGTTCATATCTTTCCTTCCTTGTCGCTTTGTCACCTTATCTGCTTCTTTATTCATTATCACCCATTACTCTTCCATTATCTTAGCCACGAATCTCTTTCTTCATTCTATTTTTTCTTCCTCCTTACCATCCACCCTCATCCTTCTCCTCCTCCTGTCCTATCACTCTTGCTCCCCACCAACCACCCTCATTACTTCTTTCTGTGTTTATGTTGCACCTCCATCCTCTCTATTTATCCCCTCTCTATCATCCCTTTCTTTCTTCCCCCTTCTCCTTTCTCCCCCTCATGGCGTTTCGCTCAACCTCAACTAAATGACTATGACCATCGCCTCAGTCACGTGTTCCCTCCTTTTTTTTTTTTTCAGGGAGGAAGGAGCGATGAAGGAAGGGTGGGAATGGTAGTAGGGTGGGAAGAGAGGGAGAGAGAGGAAGGGAGGGAGGGGGAGGATGAACACATCATGTTTTTGGCTCAGCGTTCCCTTTCTCCCTACTCCGTCCTATAACTGAGTGTCTTCCCTCCCTCCCGTCTCTCTTCCCATCCCTCCATCCACCCCTCCATCCACCCCTCCATCCACACATCCATCCACACATCCATCCATTCACTCAATCATGTGCTCCGGTTGTTATATTTCTAAGCTTTTATTTATTTCATATTTTTTACTACCTCTTGTACTCCTCACCCTTGTTCTCTTCCCCTCCTCCTCCTCTTCCTCTTCCTCTTCCTCTTCCTCTTCTTCCTCCTCCTCCTTCTTCTTCTTCTTCTTCTACTACTACTACTACTACTACTGATCTAGTCCCACTCAAATCAAGCAGACTTAATTTTCATTCGATCAAATCTGTGTTTGATGCAATGATCCGTGTTGAGGGAGAGAGAGAGAGAGAGAGAGAGAGAGAGAGAGAGAGAGAGAGAGAGAGAGAGAGAGAGAGAGAGAGAGAGAGAGAGAGAGAGAGAGAGAGAGAAAGTCAAGACAGAGGGATTCGAACGAGGTGGTTTTCGCGGCTCTCGTAAGGCACTATCGTAGGTTTCCAGCCGATTTGCTCTCTCTCTCTCTCTCTCTCTCTCTCTCTCTCTCTCTCTCTCTCTCTCTCTCTCTCTCTCTCTCTCTCTCTCTCTTCTCTCTCTCTGAAGAGCAGATTGAAGGAAGTGATTGAGTGTGTGTGTGTGTGTGTGTGTGTGTGTGTGTGTGTGTGTGTGTGTGTGTGTGTGTGTGTGTGTGTGTGTGTGTGTGTGTGTGTGTGTATGCGCGCGCGCACGCTCGCGGAGAGAGAGAGAGAGAGAGAGAGAGAGAGAAATTATTATTATTATTATTATTATTATTATTATTATTATTATTATTATTATTATTATTATCATTATTATCATTATTATTATTATTATCATTATTATTATTATTACCACAACCACCACCACCACCACCACCACCACCACCCTAATCCTCGCCTCACGTCACTCACAAGACAAGTTACTTCAGAAAATTTTGGGATGACATTTTGACGTCCACCAACCAACCGAGCCGACCAACCCTATGTATTCTCCCTCCCTCCTTCTCTCTGCCTTTCCCTGACCCACCAATCTCCCTCCCTATGCCAGACACCCTCCCCCACCTTTCCTTTCTCCCCTCCCCGCTCCCCTCCCAACTCCATTTGGTCCAAGTGTCAAACTCTATCAGGCGTAACCAACTTGCATTCTTTAGGGTCAACTTCCGTGAAAATGAATAATGAAGTCGACCGTATGTCACTCCGGTAAAGAGACGAGGGAGGGAGGCTGGGAGGACCAGAAGGGGCATGAGGGAAGAGAGGGAAGGGGAGGGGAGGGGAAGAGAGAGAGGTGGTAAGGGAAAAGGAGAAGTAAGGAAAAATACGAAAAGAGAGAAAGTGTTGATGTAAAGGGAAATGTTGAGAATATGGTGAAAAGGAGAATAGATGGATGATATGATGAAATGAAAGAGAAACGAAAAAAAAAAGAGTTCGTAATTTTGTAGAGATATAACAGAGAGCTGGAGGACACAAGGAAAAATAGGAAAAAGAGAGAAAGAGCGGTGTTATCAAGGGAAATGTACTTAGAGAATACAGTTTGGTGAGAAAAGGCGGTAGATGAACAACATGGTAAAAACAAGAGCGAGAAACGAAGAAAATAAAATATATACGACAATTAGAAAGCTCTGGAGGTCAGTAATAGAAAATACAATAGAAGAGAGAGAATGTAATGTCATGAAAAGAAAGACATATGAACGATAAGAAAAAAAATGAAAGAGAGAAACGAAGAAAGAGTTCGCTGTTACTTACTAATCCAAAAACAAAACAGAAAGCTATAGAACAGATGCTCGTATTCTCTCTACTCTCTCATCGGCACTATTCTATCAAGTCACAAAGTAAAATACAAATAATCACTGGGGATTCTTATGTGTCCTTCCCAACAATAACAAAGAAACAAAGATAATCAGGGAGGAAATTCTTATAGATCTCCTTCTTCCTTACTCCAGCATCACCGGCCCGGCACACACCAGACACACTCAACGGGGCACCTGTGACTCGAGAGAACCATCAGGAAGGACGCAAACCTGAGGAGGAGAGGTCAGGGATGCCATAAATGATGAGAGAGAGAGAGAGAGAGAGAGAGAGAGAGAGAGAGAGAGAGAGAGAGAGAGAGAGAGAGAGAGAGAGAGAGAACCTTAACCTTTAGGAGGGACGTGGGAGTCTAGTTGAGCTGGTGATTGCTACTTAAATTTGGTATTCATAGTCAGCCATGAATATGTATGAGGGCAATATTGGGCGATTAACGAACGAGTTTTGGATTGTTTCGTTGCATATTCATCACTAAGAGGGGAAGGAAGGGACGGGATGGCTGGGTGAGGAGGGAGGGAGAGAGGGAGAGAGAGAGAAAGAGAGAGAGATGGGGGTTAGAAGAGGAATTAAGGACGTAGATATGAGCAGGAGTTGGTAGCGACGGGAAACTTGGAGAGGGTAAAATGTCGCGGGAAATGATCTTCGCCACTTGAAGAAGGAAAGTAATTGAAGGAAGGAGGAAGGAGGACGAAAGGAAGAAGTGGGGGGCATATATGTATGGGTAACGTTGAATGAAAAGAGGGGAGGAGGAGAGAAAAGAAAGGAAGAAAAGAATGAAAAGGGAAGTAAGTAAATGAAGCAAGAGGGAAATAAGATACGAAAGAAAGGGGAAAAGTAAAAAAAAAGAGAGAGAGGAAAAGTGAGAGGATGGTGGGGCAAGGGGAATGAAGAGGAAGAGGAGGCGGAGGAGGAGGAGGAGGGACTGAAGGGAGAGGAGGGAACAAGTCAGTAAGGAGGCCACTCAGCAGCTCCTTGCGGGTCAGGCCTGCAGGGGGCGAGGCCAGTCACTTAGCGAGGCATCACCGCGTAGCACAAGACGAGCCCCGCTAATGCTCTCCCACCCTTCACCCTTCATGCAAATTCCAGCACGTCAGTTTGTTTACGCACAGACGCATTTACGATTTTTTTTATATTTTAAACCAGAGTGATATAAAGTAGAAAGAAAAACGTAACGCTGCTTCTCCTATCACAAACGTCACCTCGCATGTGTGGAGAAAACAACAGGAGTGGTAGGCCGTCAGCATCTCGCTTCTCTATATGCTACCCGCTCAGGAGGCCTGGGAGGAAGAAGGCGTCACGCTGCCTCGCCTCCCGCCAAGGTTGCCGCCCAACACAAAATTCACAGTGATCATAATCCTTCCATCTCGCTTCCCCCGGTCCCCTTTACCACCTTCCCTGCGGCACCTTCCCCAACACGGTCTACAAAGTTAGATTTATCGAGTTTATTACGGTCCCCTCCTTGCCCCTCGCCGGCCGGCCCCGCTCCTCTCCACTCCCGCCCGTAGCCGTGACTGCCGGCGCGTGATATTAAGTCTCATGGTCGTGGTTATGGTTGCCGTCTCTCAGGCAGCTGTGGTTATTCCTTAACAAAGGGAATTCCGTAACCTTGGGAACAATTTCAAAAATTCTAGAAGAAAGGATTACGACACACTTTCAATTCTAGAAGAAAGCATTACGACAACTTGCTGTGCTGACAAAATTCAATTTAACTACTGCCATCAGCGTCTCCATCTTTCCTCGTTTCTGATACATCCTGTCAACCCAAGTGAAGTTCCAAGCTCTTGCTGTCACTTTCCCCTCGCACACCTCGCTGCCTCGACCTCCTGTTGCTGGTCTCCTCTGTCGCACGGTCTCTGGCCTCTCCCAGGGAAGCGATCCAGCCACTCCCGCACCTTCTGGTAGCTTCACCACGAAGAAAGACATCGTCCGTCGGTAATCTGAATCATCATTCACTCTGTAGTCAAAAAGTAACTGCCTCAAGAATTTCATCGCATTCATTCGCATTATTGGATGCAAAAATGTGGAAGGTTCTCTATATCTGAGATTTTTTTTTTTTTTTACAATAAAAAATCATTAAAACTGCAAGGAAATCTCTCCAGGACTGGCCCAAGAAGACAAGTAAATAAATCTTCTCTCAACTCACTTCCCATAAAAAATCAGTGTCGTGGTAGTCGTAACGACAATTACGGACTCAGATTTGTTTTCCAAAGGGGCATGATTCACTATATTTCTCTGCATTGCGGACACCGGAGCTGCGGAATAAGAAATCCGCTGTCATCAACAACACGTCCTTCCACATCAACATCCCATCCTACTGAACACTTCCTCTCATTCCAACACTTATTCCTCAGAAAATCATAAACAGACTCAAATGAACAGTTACAGTCAAGGAAATTTTAAATAAAGAATTTCACAGCCATTTCCAGTTAAATATATGAATAGACATCTCGTTCACGAAGGAAAACATGAGAACAACGAACAGCAGGAGACGTGTTGACCTTTTCGAGATGGTTTGCGACTCGGGAACTATTTCATCCTCAGTAAGAGATATAAGGAACTAAAGGTAAGGAAGAAACTGCACCAACAATCAGTGAATCAACACACGAAAGTGGGAAGTAAACTATTAGAGGAGGTAATAAGGAAGTGCCAGTCAGACGGAGACGAGGCCTTGAGTGCTTTCCTCCTCCGCTGTCCAGAGGTGAGTGTGTACTTACCCAAGTGGCCGTGCCCTGAGTGGGAAGAGACGGGCTGTTACTAGGAGTGCGTTCCCAGCCAGAGGGAAGGGGAACATGGCAACTACAAGGACAGAAGGCAAAGGGGACGGAGAAGAGAACTAGGTGTGAGAGAACAAGGAGAGAAGGCGAAGGGAACACAGAGGAAAACTAGATATGAAAAAAAAAAAAAAACGGCAAGGATAGAAGGCAAAAGGAACGGAGGAGAAAACCAGGGGTGAGAGAACGACAAGGAGAAAAGGCAAAGGGGACACAGACGAACGCCAGATATGAAAAAAAAAAAAAAAACGACAATGATAGATGGTAAAGGAAAAGGAAGGCTAACAAATAAGAAGACTAAAGGCATGAAAGAATGATAAAGTAAAGCGAAAAAAAAGGTGATTGATAAATAATAAAACCAAAAGATATGATAGAATGAGAAAGATAAAAGATAATGGGAAAGGGAGGTTGACACAGGAGAAACCACGATATATGGGAGATAGGAAGGAATAGATAAAAGAAGGAAGAGAGAGAGAGAGAGAGAGAGAGAGAGAGAGAGAGAGAGAGAGAGAGAGAGAGAGAGAGAGAGAGAGAGAGAGAGAGAGAGAGAGAGAGAGAGAGAGAGAGAGAGAGATTGCCACAGGAAGATAGACGAAGATGTAAGAGAAACAAGTGTAGAAAATAGGAGGGAAAAAGACTGACGAGAAAGAGAGACAAGATATGAGAAAAGACCTTTACTGTCTATGCCATTAAAGAGGTCACAGTGAAATTAAGATTAAGATATAACAATTAAATTACCGTTCTTAATGGAAACAACTCAGGATTGGTTTCATAACAAAGAATTGAAGAATATTGTTTATAGAAAGTTGAGATTGACGATATCTAACAATGAATGCGATCAATGCAACATCCATTTAAAATTGCAAGATGTGTTCAGAAAATTAAGAGACAGGTACGGTTTAACAATGCTTCAATCAATGGCGAAATGGCGCGCGGAGAGAAAGAGAACAAGAGGACACAATATGAAGCCAAAACTGCAGAGCGAGGGTACTTGATAAGACAATGAAATGATTTGGACTGTGCTTCGGGAGGGACTGAGAGGAAGGCAGCGAGGAACCACCAGTGAAAAACGAGAAATGGATAAGTTTATCTGACACGATGACGGCACAAGCGCTGATTTCAGGAACTATGTGTTGATAAAATATATTGCACTTTTACTGGCTACCGCTGACAACTGAACAGTAGAAGAGAATGAAGAAAGTGTGTGTGTGTGTGTGTGTGTGTGTGTGTGTGTGTGTGTGTATTAATTTGACAACTCTCACGTAACATTTCCTTATACAGACATCATACTCATCTTCCTCCTCCTCCCCTCCCTTCCCTCCACCCCTCCGACCCTCCCTTCCCATCACCCCTCTATCCCTCCCTCCTTCCCTCCCTCCCGCCTGCAGGCACACGCGTTCCCCCGTCAGGACACGGCAATGCTAACAGACCTCTTACATTAGGGCGCCTGTGGGCAAACCATCCACATCGTTATATAGATATTGCCATGTTTCCCCCCCGGCCGTCACTCCCTCCTTTAAAACCTCTCCCGTAATAATTTCTTCTCCCCTTCCTCTCCCTTCCTCTCCACTCCCTTATTCCCCGACATAAAAAGAAAGTACATGGTTAGTATCTGACTTTGAATTCTAATTTCCGGAACGGGTTTGTGTCCTGGTGAAGGGAGAGAGGGAGGGGAGAGGCGGGGAGGGGAGGGAGGGAGTGAGAGGTGATGGGAAATAAGGGTGAAGGAGTGGAGTGGATGATGGGACGCGGGAGAGGAAGGGAGGAAGGGGCGTTTGTTTATGTTCGAGAGGCTAAATGTTGTTGACTTCCTCTCGCTGTGCTGATTTATTGCCTCTGATACGTCGCAGGGGGTCCTCTCTCTCTCTCTCTCTCTCTCTCTCTCTTCTCTCTCTCTCTCTCTCCTCTCTCTCCTCTCTCTCTCTCTCTCTGAAAAGTGATATCTTCTGTATTACGTCTCATTCCTGTCTGTATCTTCATTTTGCTCTTGTTCTCCTCCTCCTCCTAGTCCTCCTCCTCCTTCTCCTCCTCCTCCTCCTCCTCCTCCTTCTCCTTCTCCTCCTCCACATCCTCACGAAAACAACCACGTACAAACTAATAACTCTTCTTTGCTCTTCCTTTGAGTTCTTTTGATTGTGTCCTTCTTCTCCTTCTCCTCCTCCTCTATATAGTCCTCACTTTCCTCTTCTCCCCCTGATCCTCCTCCCCTTCTGCCTCTATTTCATCCTCTTTACTTCTGTGTCAAATCTTCCTTAGATCTTTTTTTTTTTTCTCCACAACAAACCGACGCTCTCCAAAATAAACGTGAATATATGTAGACATTTTTTTATATTTTCCATTTAAGTAAAGAGAGAAAGCTATTTCTTTGCACGCACACACACACACACACACACACACACACACATTAACATCTACTATTATAGACCAACAGCAGAAAGATAGACAGACAGACATCCAAACAGACAGACAGACAGACGAACAGGTATGCCAAATGACAGAAAGACATGTTAGTGCACTACAAGACACAGGCAGACATGGACAAACAGACGAACAGGCAGACAAGGCAGGAAGATACACAGACTGAGTGATACACAGACATAATACACACACACACACACACACACACACACACACACACACACACACGTCTCCTGGGTAACGAGCAACAGAGTTCAACAAAGCAGCCGTAATGATGTTATCCACAACGGAACAGTTTTAACCTAATCAAGTATCAACGACGAAGATCAATAACTAATGCAATGAGGCATCAGTTCTTTTCTTCTTACCGGAGGGAGAAGAAAAAAAGTACAAGAAAGCATTAGGCAAGAAGAGAGAGAGGAGAGATGGGGAGAGAGAGAGAGGGAGCGAGAGGGGAGAGAGGAAAGATGAAGAGCTTGGGAAAAATGAGAGGGAGAAAAATGATGATCCTGAAGTACACGAAAGGAAGAAAGTTTGCAAGATGAAATTTTTGAAGAGAGGAGAAAAGTTACGGTGAAGAGAGAGAGAGAGAGAGAGAGAGAGAGAGAGAGAGAGAGAGAGAGAGAGAGAGAGAGAGAGAGAGAGAGAGAGAGAGAGAGAGAGAAAATGAGAGAGAAAATGAGAGTGAGCGAGAGAGAATTCTAGGTTGAAGATACGTAATTGAGGACAAAAAAGAAGGACTGAGAGCTCTAAATATCATAGAAGCAATCACTGCAAAGTTATAGAAAAAGAGAGAGAAAGGGAGTAAACGAGAGGGAACACTGGATTGAAGATCAAGTAACAAGGACAAGAAAGAAAACTGAGGAGTGTAAATATCATAGAAGACATCACTCTGAATCTCCCAAATCTGAGTTGTGCTGGATAACAACAGACTGAAACATTACAATTGATACTATAAGAAGAGAGAGAGAGAGAGAGAGAGAGAGAGAGAGAGAGAGAGAGAGAGAGAGAGGGAGAGAGAGAGAGAGAGAGAGAGAGAGAGAGAGAGAGAGAGAGAGAGATCCCCCCAACGCAATAAAGACCCTAGCCTGAAGGAGAGTCAACATGCAGCCAACCCCGAGTGAGTGTCCCTCTCCCTCCCTCTCTCCCTCCCTCTCTCCCTCCTCTATCACTCATCAGACCTCACTCACTCACTCATCTGCTCTCTCGCCTCCCTCATGCCGCCGTGGTGTGTCTGTTCAGGTGCGTGTGGAGGTGTAGGAGAGGATGAGACACTAAGGGACACAGTGAGTGAAGGGAGCGACCTGTTCAGAATTGAGTGTTAGGGAGTGGGGAAAATGACTGGGATTTCAACATATTTGAGGATTCATTTGGTTTTAAGCTGGTGTCTAGACAGGAGTTTTTATCTCTTGCCTATTAGGAAAACGTGGATGGGTTGGTAGATATAGATAAATAGACATACAGATAGTGTAGAGAGAGAGAGAGAGAGAGAGAGAGAGAGAGAGAGAGAGAGAGAGAGAGAGAGAGAGAGAGAGAGAGAATCTTAGGAAAAATAGTAAGAAGCTAGAAAACATATAAAAAGAAGTGGGCGGTGAATAGCAGACGTGATGCAAGTCCCGTGTGTGTGGCTGGGTTAAAGGTGACTCACCACCGCCGCCACCACCACCGCTGCTACCGCGCCACCACCACCACAACCAACATCAACATCATCAATGCTACCACCACCCACCACTACAATTCCCACCTCCAACACCACTATCACAACTACCACCACCATTAACAACACAACCAGCACCACTACTACCAACAGTACCTGCACGACCATTACTACCACCACCAACAACACAACTACCACCTCCAGCATCATCACCACCACCACTGCTATCACCACCAACACCATCAACACCATCACCACCACCACCATCACCATCACTACTAACATGACGTGCGGAATCACCACAATCACTATCATTATCACCATATATACGTATCATTACCGCCCCCACCACCACCACCATCACTACCACCACCACCACACTAACCTTACATTACCACTTACATCATTATAACCACAAACACTGTACCGCCAACACCATCACCACCACCACAGCTCACAAACACAGCATACCCTCACTCCGCCATCACCAACCTTCACTGGTAACATCACCACCACACCAGTTCTGTCATCACCACCACACTGACCGCAGCCACAGCATAACTCTACTTCAACCACACCCCAAAGCATAATATGAACATAAGAATATAAGAAAGCAGGGGGAAGTTGCAAGAAGCCACCAGCAGGCCTACGGAGGCAGTCCCTTTATAAGACAAACCTACTTATATCCAACTATCATCCCTTAACATGAATCACTACAGTTTCTCTTTTCCTTTTAGTACTCTTCTGCTCTTCTCTTGTTAGTACTTTATATGCCTGCTGTCTTTTCTACGTAAGTTTCCCTCTAAAAGCACAAGAAGGCGAAGGTATGCACCGCTACTCGAGGTGGTGAAGGCTCCTAAAACACATGGTACAGTATTTTATTCATACTTGAGCTCGCCTGTTAGAAAAAATCCGTTTTATATAATTTTTCATTTTCCAATACGCCAAGATATCCTACTGCCACTACTTGAGGTGATAAAAGACCTTGAATATTTGGCCCATCATCTTATCTATATTTATGAGCGCCCTATCAGACAAGACCGGAATTTTACATCCTTTCTCATCTTCTAATCCGCCATGATATTCTGCTAACACTTACCGCTTCATGGCTTATCCGTATTGAAGATCACGTAACAGACAATCCCAACTTTTTATATAATCTCTGAACTTCTAATCCTTTAAGACATTCTGCTAACACTTGCCTCTTCATGACCTTCAACAATCATGAAGTTACCTAATTATTTCCTTCCGCTGGTAATTAGAAGCTCCACTAGAAACAAGAATATTTATATGTAGCTAGAGACTGAACAGACTCTTGGAGCAGGAAAAGGGCAGGATAGTGGAATGATATCTCAATAGCCGCAATAATACCACCTATTTTTACCTTATAACTAAACACACACACCAGACTCTCGGAGCAGGAAAGACAAGATGACGGAATGAAATCACTATTGCAACAGTAAACGGAGTCTCTTTTTAACTTATAGCTAAACACATGACAGACTTTTGGAGGAGGAAGAAGGGGGAGGATGGTGGAATGAAATCACTAAAGTCCCAGTAAACAGAGGCTCTTTTTCACCTTAAAGGAAGAAAAGTCATTATAAAATGTGACGAAATGATAAAAAGCAGAGTCAGCGGTTACCAAAATAGATGAGCGCAAAGTCACGGCAGGGAAGGGAAGAGGAGAGGAATGGGAGGGAATGGAAGGGGAGAGAGAAAGGTGCAGGGATGGTTAGACTAACTCCTCACCATCACACAAATTACTAAACATTGATTCACTGTCGATTGTCACTATTTTAGTACATAACCTCTCTCTCTCTCTCTCTCTCTCTCTCTCTCTCTCTCTCTCTCCTCTCTCTCTCTCTCTCTCTCTCTCTCTCTCTCTCTCTCTCTCTCTCTCTCTCTACGTTCGCCACGAAATCCTGATATATTGATTTATCGACGTTAGGTGAGGCGGTGATAGCGTCCACTGATACCCGGGCGGTCTTCAGGCACGCGGAGGCCATGGCAGGGGGTGTTAGTAGTAGTAGTAGTAGTAGTAGTAGTAGTAGTAGTAGTAGTAGTAGTAGTAGTAGTGACAGCTGTCTTTGGCGGCTGGCACCTTCTTTTTTTTTTTTGTTGTCCTTGGATAGAGTCCATTGTACGTAAAAAATAGTAGTAGTAGTAGTAGTAGTAGTAGTAGTAGTAGTAGTAGTAGTAGTAGTAGTAGTAGTAGTAGTAGTAGTAGTAGTAGTAATAGTAGTAGCAGTAGCAGTAGTAGTAGTAAAGATAATAATATAAACAAAACAACAACAACAACAACAACAACAACAACAACAACAACAACAACACCTCTAACAACATCAACAACAACAAAAGAAGACAACATCAATAAAATTTGCGTCCAATGATCGCTGTTTCTCCTCCACTCACTCTCCCACTCTTCATCCGCAAATCTACCACAGCGTGTCGCAGAATGAAGACCGAACCACCCAGGGCAATCAGTAGCGTGTGTTGGGAAGGAGGGAGTTAAGACAAGGCGGCGCTTCCCTCCTGCAGCGGTGACACTCGTATTGATGAGTGACTCCTTTCCAACCAGAGATGTTTAGTCCTGTTCTGCTCGTAATCTTTGGCTAGTGTTCACATGATAGGGAACTTAAAACCGAGGTGGAAATTAAACAGAGATGGGTATTCATTCAGCTTCTTGTGTCAGTGTGTGTGTGTGTGTGTGTGTGTGTGTGTGTGTGTGTTGTGTGTGTGTGTGTATGTGTGTGTGTGTGTGTGTGTGTGTGTGTGTGTGTGTGTGGTGTGTGTGTGTGTGTGTGTGTGTGTGTGTGTGTGTGTGTGTGTGTGTGTGTGTGTGTGTGTGTGTGTGTTCGTAATATAATTCGTAATATAGCCGCTACACTCTACATATTAATTAATTGCGTGAAATTCAACCAATTGTTCTATTTTACGAAACCTTAATAGAAAACAACGCAGTATTATACAAAAGTTTTGGAGAAAAACTAAAATAAGATAAAATAAATCAAAAGAAGAACAAGTAAATGGTTTCAGAGAGAGAGAGAGAGAGAGAGAGAGAGAGAGAGAGAGAGAGAGAGAGAGAGAGAGAGAGAGAGAGAGAGAGAGAGAGTTCACCAATCAGGAAAGAAACACCACCCGGGGCTGTGTTGGTCATTTTTAACCTCCTTTGTCAGGCCGCCAAATGACCAGTGACCCAACCCCTCCCTCACCACCACCACCACCACCATCACCTCCACCTCCTCCTCCTCCTCCTCCTGTGTCTTTTCCTCCTCCTCTTTCTCCTCCTTCTTTTCCTCTTCGTCTTCCACCTACTCCATTTCATCAATTTTCTTGTTATATCCTAAACATACATACCTACACACATACATACATACATACAAGTATCCATAACAACATACATACATACATACACCTTGTAAAAAATAACAACAAATTACAGAAAGAAAAAAATTGAATAGCATACGAGAATTAAGAACGACAAACAGAAAAGAAACAAGAAAGGAGAAGACAGGAAAAGGAGAAGATGGGAAAGGGAACCGAACGAAGCAAGTTTAGGGGAAGGACGGGGAAAGAGTCAAAAGTCATGAGAGGGGAAAGGGAAAAAGACAGAAAACGGGAGAGAGGGAGAGGCAGTGAGGGGACAGAAGTGAGTGACGTGACAATGATTAGCCTCGTTAGTCCCTTCCCGGAGGCAGGGAGAGGGAGGGAGAGGTGATAAGGGAGAAAGTAGAGAAAGAGGAGGAGGAGGAGGAGGAGGAAGAGGAGGACGGGGTGCAATGAAGGAAGAGAGGGAGAGAGAGCAAGCGAGGAGAGAGAGGGAATGGAAGGGAATGGGAGAGGAGGGAAAGAGGAATGGAGGGAGAGAGATTGGAAGGGTGTCACTGAGGCCACGATTAGTGAGAGAAGGGGAGGGAGAGGACAGGAGGCAGAGAGAGAGAGAGAGAGAGAGGAGGGAGAGAGGGAGGGGAAAAATGGATGAGGGAAAATGAATGGATGGGTGTGAAGGTGCGTGTGTATGAGAGAGAGAGAGAGAGAGAGAGAGAGAGAGAGAGAGAGAGAGAGAGAGAGAGAGAGAGAGAGAGAGAGAGAGAGAGAGAGAGAGAGAGAGAAAATCATCCTCCACCCCTGTCATTCCCTCCCCCCTCACGCCCCCCTCCCCTCCGCTCCTCGCTCCACCCACCGCCCGTTCTGGCAACTCTGGCCCTGGAATATATCTTCTAAGTTCATAAAGCTGTGCTTCTCCCGCCTTCGCCCCGCCCACTCCGCCCACTCTCCCCCTCCCTCTCCATGTTCATAGACGCTACGACCCGCCCTCTCCTTCTCCCTCTCCCTCTCTCTTTCTCCCTCACTCCCTGGAGGTAAGATATAAAAAAGCAAGGAAATATTCTTCTGAAAATCTCCCTCAATTGAATAGAAATGGAGAGTTGAAAGAGATTTACTGTTGATCTGAAAATATTCCTCGGCGTCCAGCAAGCTGATGTGAGGCTGCCTGGAGGCTGAGGCAGGAGGAGCAAGAGGAGGAGGAACATACTGATCAGTGTTGTATTAACGTATTTTTGTAGACGAGGAAGTAAACATATAGAGTGGATGAGAGAGAGAGAGAGAGAGAGAGAGAGAGAGAGAGAGAGAGAGAGAGAGAGAGAGAGAGAGAGAGAGAGAGAGAGTATAACTAACATATTGCACACCGCTTAATAAACATTTTTTACGTAACTTCACCCATTTCCTTAACAAACAAACTCTAAGGGCAGTTACAACAGCATCCATCGGAGAGATTCACTGACTGGGAGCAGGAGGGGAACGTAAGGGCGACTGTTAACAAGCTTTAACCTCTAATTGGCCGCAACAGGCGTAGTGATTATGTGGGATTTCTGCGCAGTATAATCCCTCCCTCACTCCCTCTCGCCACACAGAAGAGGTCAATGGTGTTGCGAGGCACAATGCTTGGAAAGGTGATTCTCTCTCTCTCTCTCTCTCTCTCTCTCTCTCTCTCTCTCTCTCTCTCTCTCTCTCTCTCTCTCTCTCTCTCTCTCTCTCTCTCTCTCTCTCTCAGTGAGTACCGAGTAAGGAGGGTGAGTCAGGAAGGAAGCAGAGACAAGGAACAGAAGACGCGGCCTGACGTATTGAATGCTGACGTCACGTTGACCTCAATTATGTCACGCTAATGTGACCTCCACGGGACAAGAGAGCCTCCAGCTTTCACTCTTAACACACTCTTGCTACACGACTACATGACGCGCGCGCAGGCGCACACACACACACACACACACACACACACACACACACACACACACACACACACACAGAGAGAGAGAGAGAGAGAGAGAGAGAGAGAGAGAGAGAGAGAGAGAGAGAGAGAGAGAGAGAGAGAGAGAGAGAGAGAGAGAGAGAGAGAGAGAGAGAGAGAGAGAGAGAGAGAGAGAGAGAGAGAGAGAGACCAGTATTTTGGAAGCATCAGTTGGGATCTACGAAATCCTGTGAAGAAAGAGTATGCCAGGAGATCAAAAGAAAAGAAAAGAAAAGCTGAAAGAAATTTATGGGCAAGAAGGACACAGCGGGCAGATCAACCCTCGCCGTCCCATCGGTGCTACTGGTCCTGGCGAGAGTGCTTGTGATGGCAGTCTTTCACGGCAGCAGTCGCCAGGTAGTATCCAATAAGTTGCTCACCATTATAACTACAGTTGTATCACAGGGACTGCCACGTGTAGGCCTGATGGCTTCTTGCAGCTTCCCTTATTTCCTTACGTCCTTGTATGCTAAAACTAATCTGTTAAAACTCTGAGACTTAAACACCAAGCCTGGAAGCTGCAATATTTTTCTTATCAAGTTACACGTGGTTTTGAAATATTTGTCCATCCACAACAGTGTGACTCAAACCTCCTTACGGTGTGTGCCCCGTGACCGGCAAGGACGCCTAAGTGAATGCCGCTTGTGAGACTCTTGGTGACAGAAAAAAAAATAATAATAACAACTTGCTGCTTGACACGAGAGCCAACCTTTGCGCCGAGGCAGACGAGAAAAGCGTGGATGCTCGGTGGGTCCTCTCTCTCTCTCTCTCTCTCTCTCTCTCTCTCTCTCTCTCTCTCTCTCTCTCTCTCTCTCTCTCTCTCTCTCTCTCTCTCTCCTCCACTATCCCGCTCTCTCTCTCTCTCTCTCTCCTCCACTATCCCGCTCTCTCTCCCTCTCTCCCTCCCTCCCTCACTCCCTTCCTCTCTCATACGCTCTCCCTTCCCCTCTCCCTTCCTCCCGCGGTGATGTTGTGCCTAATTAGCAATAATATCCGACGAGACTTTTAAATTACCCTGTTAATAAAGTGGTTTCGGGTTGCGGAAGTTTGGTACCTCTGTCAGATGAAGAGAAGGAGGGAGGGAAGAGGGAGCTGGGAGGGGAGGAAGACAAGGAAGACTGGAAGGAGGAAGTGAAGACGACTATAAAGGAATAACAGATACTGGATCTATCGGTCTATATCGAGAGAATCTGCTTCATGTAGGGGGAAAGGGTATAGAATAAAGCCAGGCTTCTCCCCACCCACCTCCTTCTCTGGTGAAAATTTAATTCATGTATTACCATTAAAATAAGTGTGGAGGAAGTCTATAGAATAAAACAAGGCCTCTCCCCGCCCATCTCTCCCTCTGGCAACATCCCGGCAGAAAAGTTAGAAAGAAGCACCACTGCAGAAAACGAGGACTTGAAAATTATATAGTAAAAGGCGTAAATGAAAGAAGGGCCTGCAGGATATTGGTATATGTTGTGGCATTACATTTTGCGCATTCTGATTCCCACAAGTAACTGACTTAAGAACATAGGAACGTAAATAGAGAATAAGGAAAAATGCAAAAAACCGTTATAACAACACATGGCAGCACACACACACACACACACACACACACACACACACACACACACACACACACACACACACACACACACACATACAACTGAGACAAAAAACAAACAAACACAAATCCCAATGAGAGAAAGGCATGAACAAAATTTCAGCTGGCCACAATAATTAAGAAGCTCGTTCTCTTCCTCTCCACGTCTTCCTCCCCGGCCTCAGAGGATTAGATGGACCAGGGATCTCTGTTGAAGGATTCAGGATCAGTTTGCTTGGAGGATTTACCAAAACAAACCGTGGATTAGCTTTTTCTCTCTCCCTCTCCCTCTCCCTCTTCCTCTCTCTCTCTCTCCCATTTCTCCCTCTCCCCGCTGTGGACTGGAACACATCTTGAGGCTGCCCACTACTCGCCAATCAGGAAAATGATTCACTCTCATCTAATCCCTTAATTACCGACATGGAGGGAAGGAGAGATGAGAGGAGCAACACAGGGAGGGAGGGAGGAAGGGAGGGAAAGAAGGAAGAGAACACGAGGCGCGGGAAGGAAGGAACAGACATGTAGACAGACAGACGCGCAGACAGACAGACACAGCGGAATGGAAATGTTGAGGTTGAGGAATTTGGATTCAGTGTTGAGCCAGTTGATGGAGGCGCGGGAGCGAGGGAGCGAGGGAGGGAGAAAGGCTGCGAGGGAGAGAGAGAGGGAGGAGATGGGAGAGGGAGGATAGAGAGAAGAAGAGAAATGACTGGGAGTAAGAAGGGTAGCGTGAGGGGAAGAGGACTTTGGAGGAGGGAATGAGAAAGATGGTTCACAGGAGGGCGAGGGATGTGTGTGGATGGGAGGAGATGAGCAAGGATGAGGGTGAGGATCTGAGGCGGTGGTTCTCTAGCGCGTGGAGAGTCTCTGCTATGCAAGGCTCTAGTGGCGATTTCGGAACGATTAAGAATGGGTAAATGGCTCTTGTATGTCTGTCTATAAGCCATTAACGAGAAGCCTTTACCTTTGGAAGTCTATATGTCTTATGATGATATAAGGCGGTGGTTCACAAACACACAGTGAGTATGTGCCATTAAGGACTAGCGGCGATTTCGGAACTAATGAGAATAGATAAAAGGAAAGCAGCTCATCTATGTTTACTGTATCTATAGGCCATCAACAAGGAGCCTTTGCCTTTGCAAGTCTACATGCCACATTTTCCATTATTGTCGCTGATCACAAAGTTTCATAGGAACCAAACTGTATACTGTGGTTTGTTCTTCCCCTGTGTTACTGTGACAGCAAGTAATCTTTAGAGGAGCAACCCTTGTATATCTAAAAGTTATTTAAAACGAACTTTCGTCATTGTTATTCTACTTCTCTTACTTTACTGTAACTTATCAGTCTGAAAAGGGCCAACATGTCTATTATTGCTTACTCTTCCATTGTATTCATTTGTGTTCCTTTAGTGATAAGTGATTTAAAGAGCAGCTCTTGTGTACTAAGGAGGCTTCGTGGCACCTACTTAACTCACACACTGTAATAGTTTCCAGGAAAAAAAAATACTAATAATAGCATCGCTCCATGACTTAGGTTCATATTCTTGCAGACTTTGTTCCCTCATAAAGACTATTTTCAAAGGCTACGGAGATAATAAAAAAAAAAAGGTTCTCATGCGTGTTTTTCCCATTAACGATGCAAAATTTCTTGTTAAACTACCACTAGAATCATAGATAACTTTCAATAGAACCCGTAAAAAGTATCCATCCAAGAAATAGCTCCAAAACCTACGAAAACTTGAACTTTTACATCAAGCACACTAACCATAACAACGTACTCCTGTAAAGCCTTTGGAGTGCCGCAGGAGCCACGTGCGCCCCAGTCAGGGAGGCTGCGGCGTAGGGTGACGGGTAGGGCGAGGCGGACCAATGAGGGTGTTGTGTGCATTAGTTGGGAGAGGAGGAAGGACTGATGGAGTGGGAGGATTAGGGATTGTGAGAGATAAGTAGAGATAGGAAGGAGAATCTCTGTCGTACGGCAAGCCGATTACTGTTACTTAGAGAATAAGAGAGAGAGAGAAAGTAGCCACAAGATAAAGGACTCGCGTGTCAGGACAAAAAACACAGAGAGGACACAAGAAATTAATGCAGATTGATGTGCTCTAGTAAATTAATGGAAAAATAATGTACATTCATAGATACATACATACGTACACAATCTCTCTCTCTCTCTCTCTCTCTCTCTCTCTCTCTCTCTCTCTCTCTCTCTCTCTCTCTCTCTCTCTCTCTCTCTCTCTCTCTCTCTCTCTCTCGCCGAAAATACCAGCCTGAAAATCCATAAAACTATTTGACAACATTCCCTGTGGGCCCGAGCCGTCCCCTCCTGCTCCCCCATCCTCTTTGCTAACCGCTCCTCCCCTCAAACCCTTTCCTCCTTCCCTCCCCGACCTGCCCTCACTCCTCCCTCCATTCCTCCTGCGCCGCGGTTTCTCTCATTAACTAATGACGCTGTAAATGGCCGGTAAATCAAAGCTCAACTACCTGGAGGACAAGGCCTGGCTAGGGAGGGCGAGGAGGGAAGGGAAAAGAACAGAGACCGCGAGGAAGGAGGATGGAAGAGGGGCCAAGAAGGAAGGGAGGGAAATAATGAACGGTCTTAGAGATGTAAAGTTGTATGTACAGTATTGTTAAAGGGAGTTATTCTGAGGACGTGTTTGAATGAAGCGAAACCTGATAAAAGGGAAATGTGTGTGTGTGTGTGTGTGTGTGTGTGTGTGTGTGTGTGTGTGTGTGTGTGTGTGTGTGTGTGTGTGTGTGTGTGTGTGTGTGTGTGTGTGTGTGTGTGTGTGTGTGTGTGTGTGTGTGTGTGTGGGCAAAAGTTTAGAAAAATAAAAGGTTCAGAAGTCCAAAATGAAACGAGAAAGTCAAGTTTGTCAAAAATTAATCATCTAAAAACCAAGTCAAATATTGAACTGTACGGAAAATATGCGCTAAACACTACGGAATTTAAACCCATTTTTCTTTTACTCTTCGAATTCAGCACTGATAATCACAAATACAAGCCTGTCCAACTCCCTCCATGCAATCTATCTTGCTACATACTGTTCCCTGCTCATAATTTTATCTAATTATTCAACGATACACTAGTAGAAAAGAAGAAAAAGGAGAAAAAGAAAGGAAGAGGGCGAAGAAGACAAGGACGAGGAAAAAAAAGGGGAAAAAGAAGACGAAGAAAAAGAGGAGATTAGGGAAAAGGAAAGAAAAAGAAGGAAAAAGAAAAGGAGGAGGAAGAAAAGAAAAAAGAAAAGAGGAAGCGAAGGGAAAAGGAGGAAAAAGTAGAGGAGAGGAGAAAAGAGAAAAAACAGCAGCAAGAGAAAAAGAAAAAGGAAAGAGTAAAAGAGGAGGAGAAGGAGGAAGAGGAGGAGGAGGAGTAATCGACTCCGGAGGCGGAAGTAAGGTTATTAGCCTCCCCGGAGGTTCTGTTTGAGACCGGAAATAGCGTTCAAGAGGCCGCCACACGACCCCCAACACCTCTCTCTCTCTCTCTCTCTCTCTCTCTCTCTCTCTCTCTCTCTCTCTCTCTCTCTCTCTCTCTCTCTCTCTCTCTCTCTCTCTCTACCCATCTATTAGTCTATTATTGTGTACATTTATCTGTTTGTCTATCTATCTATCTATCTTCCTATCTATCTTTCTATCTATCTATTTGTCTGTATCTACCAAACAATCTGTCTATTTTTCCCATC
>NC_087162.1:357500-377500 GCF_035594125.1 Scylla paramamosain | reverse complement strand
TTTAATGTCCGCTATTCTATACGGCTGTGAGTCCTGGCTGAATGCGGATCTAAGGCCAGTTATAAAACTCTACAATTGGTCACTTAAATGCTTACTAGACGTGAGACTTACAACGTGTAATGATGTTTGCTATCTGGAGACTGGTTATCCACCTCTACAGGCATTAGTTAGGAGCAGGCAGAGACACTTCTTTTCTAAGATGTGGAAGGAGAGACAGAGAATGCAGGATGACCCACTTGCACTGTCCTTAAAGATTTCCATGAATCATGATTACCAGACTCGAGCTTATATAGACAACTTGTTACATGTTGTACACGATGACATAGAAGAGGGAGTCAGGGAGTTAAAAGTTGGTATCTTACACTCAACTTCATCAAAGCGTATAACGTATACGGAGGAGGAGGAGGAGGAGGAGGAGGAGGAGGAGGAGGAGGGGTAGAAGAAGACAATACATCTTTTCCTGTCGCTTTCCATTATGATATGCATCCATTCCTCTCTCTCTCTCTCTCTCTCTCTCTCTCTCTCTCTCTCTCTCTCTCTCTCTCTCTCTCTCTCTCTCTCTCTCTCTCTCTCTCTCTCTCTCTCTCTCTCTCTCTCTCTCTTCTAGAAAATACCATTGTTTTTTCATGGAGGGAAACATTTCTCCTCCTCCTCCTCCTCCTCCTCCTCCTCGTTTTTCACTTCTCCTCCTCCTCGTCCTCCTCCTCCTCCTTCTCCTCCTCCTCCTTCTCTATCTCCTCCTATCCTATCCTACATCCTTTATTTTATATGTACTTTGGTGTAACTTATCACAGTCTTGCAAAGGTCAACATGTCTATTACTGTTTGTTCATTATTTGTGTTCCTCTGTGTTCCTTCCTTCCCTCACCAAACCCCTCAGCAGACCACTTTGCTTCCCCTTCACATACATCACCTCCAACTCCTTCAAGTCTTCATCACTCCCTGGCCACTACATCCCTTGCCTTGCCTTTTTCTTCCTCAGTCTTTTCTTTTGCCCTTTTTTTCCCTTGTTCCGCCCAAGTTTTCCCTTTTTTCTGTCTCTCTTTGCCTCGCTCGCCTAACTTTTTCTTTCCCCCTTTCTCCGATCCCATCACGGTGCCCAAGAAGTCTCTGTACTGGAGGTTCTTTGTAGAGTAAGAGAAGAAGTGGAGGAAAAAAAATATGGTTCATGGAAAATTAAAAGTGTTTCTGTGTCCTCAAATATAAATATATGAAAAATAAGTATTTTCTTAAGATTTAGTAAATTTTGTTCAACTTTCCACTTCTCTCTCTCTCTCTCTCTCTCTCTCTCTCTCTCTCTCTCTCTCTCTCTCTCTCTCTCTCTCTCTCTCTCTCTCTCTCTCTCTCTCTCTCTCTCTCTCTCAGTGAGTATCCAGGAAAGAGGAGAATGAGTCAGGAAGGAAGCAGAGACAAGGAACAGAAGACGCGGCCTGGCGTGATGGAGGCTGACGACACGTTGACCTCAATTATGTCACGCTAATGTGACCTCCATGGGACAAGAGTGCCTCCACCCCTCACTCTTAACACGCACACACACACACACACACACACACACACACACACACACACACACACACACACAGGAGAGGAAGATAACTGGCCTTCCGCTCTTGCCAGTATACCAGACTGCAACTTAAACTAAGACTTAAACTGGACTGGAAAGTTAAGGAAAGCAAGTTAAAATCATCTCTACCTTGCCGAGGATTCCATCTCTTAGTTGAGACGAGCGTGCTTCCTCTCTCACTTCGTCTTTTTTCCTATCTCCCTCCTTCCCCCACTCCCTCCGTCCTTCCCTCCCCTGACAGAAGCAAGGAAGCATTAAGGGCAATCAAGGGGGGAAGAGGAGCCCACCTTACCGCCCCCAGGGGATCCGCACCCCCAACCTCTCTCTTTAGGGATGCAAATTGACCCTTTATCCCCTGTTTAGGGTCGAGTCGTGCCCTCAGAGTCACCACTTTCAGGGTACAGAGCTACAGGGCCACTTTCCTTGCCCTTCTCTGCCACGTTACGTCACCTCGCCTGTGGACTTTGCCTGCCTCCCTCGTGTCTTTCTTGGTGGTGATGGTGGTGACAGTACTCGGTAGTATTAAGAAACTACTGTGACAGGCTTATGTGGATTGTTAAGATACTGAAGCTGCGTGTTGTGTAATTAAAGGTTGGTAAGGTTAGAAATAAAAGAGAGGTAGGAATGAATTGGTTTTCAAATGGAGTGGTAGGTGAATGGAATAGACTCAGTAATCAGGTTGTTAGTGCTGAGTCATTAGGAAGCTTTATAGGAAGATTAGGCAATTCTTTGGATGAGGATGACACCTGGGAAATACTAGATGAGTAATTTTAATGCAGGGACCAGCACGTGAATGCCTGCTGGCTTCTTGCAGCTTCCCTTAGTTTTCGATTTTTTTTTTTTTTTTTTATAAAAGGCTGTTTTGTTCATGTTTCCGAAGACCTGTGCTATCCACGAGTGTTTGATTTCAACAACTAAGTTAAGTAAATGAGCAACAAATCAGTTTATTAAAGTACTCGATGACAGTTGGGAATATTAATCACCTATTAAGATCTTTCTACGGCATTAAAAATTATCAGTCATTATTTTCCCGTACCAAATAATATTTTTCATTCCCTTCCATCTGCCAATTCTGAAACAGTGAAGAGTCACCTTTCTTTCCCAATCTCCACGACAAACACTGGAAAAAAATCATGCCAAGCTTCCTCAAGAAGTAAATAAGTTTCTGATTCCATTCTTTCTTCCTTCCAAATTGACTCTCTCTCTCTCTCTCTCTCTCTCTCTCTCTCTCTCTCTCTCTCTCTCTCTCTCTCTCTCTCTCTCTCTCTCTCTCTCTCCCCCGCGGGTGCACCAGCCCGGTAGTGTTTATTGTATAACTCCCTTGCCGCGAGCTTCCTAAAGAGACGCACTCGAACCGGACCCAAATTAGTCCCCGTTGTGGATGACTTAATGGACCTGATGAATGAGTGCGCAGGGAAACACACCAGGAAAAGAAGGGAGACGTCATTAAGGAACACACGATGGGGAAAGAAGGCAAGGCAGATTGAGTATTTAGATGCAGAGATGACATAAGACGTTTTGCTGCAGAGAATGTCTTGGAATAGAGGACCGGCTGAAAGAGACGCAAGGAGAAGCAAATTGAGGAAAGATTTTTTTGCTCCCTCCAGTGGGTGCTGATGATGGCGATGATGAAGCTATAGTCATATACACACACATAACATTTTACTTGCTTCCAGACCGTTCTCTTAAGGAACTACACACACACACACACACACACACGAAGATACTACTAAAACTCTAATACACAATCGTAAATAAGCACACGATAATGAAAGTACACAAACAAATACTGAATAAACACGCATGTAAGTACTGTACATACAAACGTACACACACTATCATCATCATCATTAATCTTATCCCCTTCGCTTCACATCAGCAGACTGCCAGACGAAACCTTGGCCAGTAACTGAGAGAGAGGGAGAGGGAAAGTGACGAAAGAAGGATGGAGGTAAGGGTACATGGGAGAAGAGAGAGAGAGGTGATGATGAGTAACAGGAGGAGAAACAAGAGGAAGAAATGTGGAAGCGGGAACAAAACGGAGAAAGGGAAGAATGAGTAAGGAAAGGGGAGAAGAAATATGGAGAAGGGAAGGGCTTGTGGGACTTAAGAAGGGAGAAGGTGGGAGGAGATGGAGGAGGAAAAATTGATGAAAGAGATTGATCAGAATAAGTGACGGGAGAGGAAAATGAAAAGAAAGAGGCGAGGGAATAGATAAGAGGAAAGAGAAAGAGAGTCAAGAAAGCAAATAAAAAATAGAGAACTAATGAAAACAAATTGAAAACTGATAGAAAACTTTACCTTCTTGCGTGGAAAAAAGACTCTGGCGTGGAGGACAGAGAAGAAAAACAGAAAAGTAAAGTCGGGCTTATATTTTTTTCATATAGAAAGAGCAAGAAAGGCAGAAGCAGATTACCAACCCTCTCATTTCTCAAGTGCCGAGCTGCGGTAATGGCCAGGGAGGGGAGAGAGAAAGAGAGAGGAGGGACGAGAGAGAGAGAGAGAGAGAGAGAGAGAGAGAGAGAGAGAGAGAGAGAGAGAGAGAGAGAGAGAGAGAGAGAGAGAGAGAGAGAGAGAGAGAGAGAGACAAAGGAAGAATAAAAAAAAACACAACTTAGCCTTCAAGATACTGTTAATAAGCTACATAATATAATCTTAAGTGAGAGAAGTAGGATAGCAAAGACGAAGGCTCCTCCCCACCACCCACAGCACAGTTCCTCCCTAAGTACAGCCTCCCATCCGTCTTCTCCCCTACACCTTCTCCCCACACCACTAAATTACAAAAAATATCCCTCCCTATATTCCTCTTACACTTTTTTCACCCTTCCATCATTTAGGATCTTGATTTTTTCTTCACTCTCCCCACCATCACCACCGCCACCACCACCACCACTACCACTACCACCATCACCTGCTCCCTCCAACACCCTTCTTCTGTATCACCGTCATGCTTCCTTACTTCATCTTTTTTATCCCTACTAAATGTATCCCTTCAACCTAAGCAGCCCTCGGACTATCTATCATACCTCTCTCTCTCTCTCTCTCTCTCTCTCTCTCTCTCTCTCTCTCTCTCTCTCTCTCTCTCTCTCATGGGTCTGGTAATTGCCGTCAGGTCCCGTGGGAGGCGCCTCGGGTTGCCATCACGTGATTGGAGGCATCTCAGCTGTGGCATCAAACCCTCCCCCTCTCTCCCTCTCTCCCCTTCCCCCTTCTACTAGTGTCATCCCCTCCCTCTTCTTGCCTCCTCAGTATCCATCCACTCCCCTTTCCCCCTTCCCTCTTCCCAGTCACCACCTCAGAGTCCTTTCCTCCACTTCCCTCCATCCCATTCCCTCCACCACTTTCCTCCACCCCAGCTTCCACCCCCTTCCCTCCTAGACACTGCCCCCCTCCCTCCTCCCTCCACTAATGCCTCGTACTGGAAACTTTCACACTTTCACTGCATCAACTTAAGATAACCGCTCAGAGACCCACACGTTCACACCCATTATATATTTCCCCATTCACCCGCAGGCAATACTCAATACGCTTTCCTTCCCACTGTTTCCTATACCCACACGTTCTCACCCATTATATATTTCCCCATTCACCCGCAGGCAATACTCAATACGTTTTTTTTTCGAACTGTTTTCTATATGACACGCACACACACATACACACACACACACACACACACACACACACACACGACGCCCACTAAACTCAGAATAATTGTCTGTCAAAGCTTTTTTTTCTAATTTCTAGCTTCGTTTTCACTCTATTCATCACGAAAAAGAATAATTATGTAATAGACACGTGACTAGACGGATAGATAGACAGGCATTACACTACTAGACCTCTGTCCTTCTAAGTGCTATCTATTCTATCTATCTTATTCCTACCCTTTCCTATCCTATCCTATTATATCTTGGCACCTAAACGTCCTCCTTTCCTTTTTCCCTTTTCTTCTTATAAATCTCTCTCTCTCTCTCTCTCTCTCTCTCTCTCTCTCTCTCTCTCTCTCTCTCTCTCTCTCTCTCTCTCTCTCTCTCTCTCTCACACACACACACACACACACACACACACACACAAAGGCCGGTATGGATTTTCTTGCGTTGAAAAGCCGCATTTCACTCCATTAAGACGGCATTCAGACAGTCTTCCTTCTCTCCCGCTAGAAATTTTCACGGCTCCGCTTCTGTTAACGGAGGGAATGGGAAAGAGAGAGGGGAGGGGAGGGGAGAGGGTATAGGAGAAGAAGAGAGAGAGAGATGAAGGTATGGGGATAAAGGAAAGGAGGGAGAGGCCGAGGGGGGGACAAGGGAAACAGAGAGAGAGAGAGAGAGAGAGAGAGAGAGAGAGAGAGAGAGAGAGAGAGAGAGAGAGAGAGAGAGAGAGAGAACAGAAAGTACAGACAACTAGATAAAAGTAAAGACAGACAGACAGACAGACAGACAGACAGACAGACAGACAAAGGGACTGACGAAAAGGGAGCCTGACAGGAAATAATGGAAAGACCAAAGGAGGAAAAATGAAAAGGCACAGAACAGAAAAACAAAGATAAGAAAGAGGAGAAAATGAAAAGAGGAGAAGGTGAAAGAGGAGGAGGAGGAAGAGGACGAGGAGGACGAGGAGGACAGGAGAACAAAATGACAAAAGAAGGGAAATCCTGATGAGGGGAGCAAATAAAGAAAAAAGGGGAAAAGGTTTGGGGGGGAAGGTTTGGTGCCTCCTTCTGAAGTGTACGAGTGAGGGGAAGAGGGGAAGGGAAGGAAAGGGGAGGCAAACTGGCAAAACCCACTGACTCTTCCCCTAACAGGCCAAGAAAGGAAGAGGGAAAGATAAATACAAGAGAAAGGGGGAGAGAGAAAACGGAGATAAGAAAAGGCGTTAGGTGAAGATAATGATGGAAAGGAAAAAAAAGGGAAGAAAAGTAAATGAGGCGTGAAGGAAAAGGTGTATTAGAAGTAAAAGAACAAAGAGAGGGAGAAACAGATGAAACTCGTGATAAGGAAATGATAAAGAGAAACAGAAGGTAATGGAGCATAAAGAAGAGGCGAGAAAGAGAAAAAAAAATTATATCAGTGAAAAAAGTAGGAAAAGGGAAAAAAAGAGGAATAAAGGTGATTGGACTGACGATGAAAGTAAAAGATAGAAGGGAAGAAAAATGAAAAGGAAAACTAAAATAATAATGAGAGAAAAGATAAAGGGAAAACAGCACGATAGAAATTTAAAAAACAGAGACGAGAGAGAAGAAAATGAAGTCAGAAAAAATAAAAAAACAGACGACTACAGATTTAAAAACAAAACGAAACAAACACCAGAAAAAAATAAATAACAAAGAAAAAACAGACAGAAAAAAAAACTACGAAAATAAAAGAAAAAGAAAAGAGAGACGAAGGTAAACTGGGCCTGGCAACGAGGGATAAATATTATTGTCTCGCATTAGACGGGGATTATTGCTTTCCCGGGCCACTTATCGGATGCTGGGAGGGAGCAAGCGTGCCGCCCTGGCCTGTGTTCTCATTGTTATTGGTGGTGGTGGTGGTGGTGGTGGGAGGATGGTTGCGTGAGAGAGAGAGAGAGAGATAATGTCACACAGCAAGTACAATTTACACACACACACACACACACACACACACACACACACACACACACACACACACACACACACACACACACACACACACACACACACACACACACACACACACACATATATATATATATATATATATATATATATATATATATATATATATATATATATATATATATATATATATATATATATATATATATATATAACAAACGCATAGACAAACAGACAGACAGACAGACAGACAAACAGACACACGGACAGACGGACAGACGCACATGCAGTAGCTCGTATAAAGAAACAAATGGAAATATACACTGAAAAAAAATCGACCGCTACACCCCTCCTCCTCTTCCTCCTCCTCCTCCTCCTCCTCCTCCCTACTAAATTACTCTGCTCTCCCCTTTTCTTCCTTCTTGTCTCCTTTGTGGTTACTCTCACGGACAATCGGTTGGAGAGAATGGCTTCCTCCCACCGTCCCCCCTTCCCCCTTCCCTCCAAACCACAGCCACCTGCCTCATTGGACGCCACCAGGAGGAGGAGGAGGAGGAGGAGGAGGAGGATTATACATAAGACCACGTATAAATATTTCACCAGTAGAAATTTTGGTTTATAAAGAGTGGATCTGTTGAAATATGTTGTATGTGATTATTTGAATATGTACAGATGCAATGAAGGAAGACGTGCATGTAATGGTGTGACTGAGGAAGGTGAGGAGGACAGAGTAGGAAGCTTGGTCTACCGTGGCGGACCATAGCGGGAACAGCCGAAGGGAGGAGAGAGATGAGAATGAGATGGAGGGAAGGAGGAATAACTAACGGAGGCTTACACGTAGTTATGAATTAGGGAAAGGAAAGCAAGTAATGTGTGATGGAATGAGGATCAAACTGGAATCTTCATGTTCGTTTCTCTCTAGGTTCCGTCTGCTTTTTGGTTTAGGTGAGTTTCTCCTGAAATAATACGTATACTGCGTTTTTTGTCACCAAACCTTTGCTGTGATCACGTTTTCTACAAGATTACCAACCTGGATCAGCTGTGACCTAATAACACTCGTATCTTGTTATGGTCTTGTAATGGTTTTGTCACATATTCTCCTACTAAAGGTACTCTTCCACTTTCTCTTCTGCGAGCTCCTCCTCCTCCTCCTCCTCCTCCTCCTCCTCCTCCTCCCTCACATCTATTTTCTGGCTGGTGGTTTTCCTTATAAAACTTCTCCAAACTTTTCAAGACCTTTTAACCTCCCTTCCTTTCCCTCCACTCTCTCTCTTTCTCCCCCGTGTCCATTCCCCATCCTCATCATCGTTTGAGGGATATAGTTATGGTGAGGGCGAAGGGGTGGCAGGGAGGCGCCGGGAGGGGACGGGAGGGGGGAGAATCAGATGGAGAGCGGAAGGAGGGTGAGAAAATGAAGTGGGAGAGGATAAGAAGATCTACACTTATATTGAGAGGCAGACCAAAGGAATAGAGGGAGATGAAAGATGGATCAGATTAATGGTCGCCAAACTGTTAAGTTGAAAAAATAGCAGAATAGTAGAAAAAAGATGAATAAAGTTACTGTATTAAAAAAAAAATAGTAGTAGTAACAATAATAGAAAAGAAATAGAGGACAGAGGAGGATAAAGGATGGATCAGATTCATAGTGGACAAAGTGTTAAGCTCAGAAAGCAGTGGAATAGTGGAAAGAGAGGTGAATAAAGTTATTGTGTTTTCATTAAGCGAGGGTTGACAAGAAAAGGAGGACTGGTAGGTGGAAAAGGAGAAAGAAGTGAAAGGAAGAGGAGAAGAGGAAGAGAGAAATGAAACAGAAGGATAGAAGAATTGCGGAGGAGGAGGAGGACGAAGAGGACGAGGAGGAGGAGGAGTAGGGACAGAAGAAGAGATGGACTGAGAATAGCAACAACAACAAAAAAATAAAATAAAATAAAACAAGAAAAAAACAAGAACAAGAAGAACAGGGGAATGTGGAGAGAGAAATAGGGCAACAGGAGGAGGAGGAGGAGGAGGAGGGAGGGCGTAGGGCGGGTAGCAATTCAACATTATCAGCTTAGTTGCGGTATCTCTTCCAGCCACGCGAGTACGATGACACCGCCACCACCACCACCACCACCACAGCCACTACCACCACCATCACCGCCTGATCTCGCGTGCCCCGCCTCTTGTAAATTCCTCTCGCTCCTTCTTCTTACTCTTGTTATTATTTTTGTTATTCTGATGTATTTATTTTTTTGCTTTTTGTATTTCATTTTATTTATTCCTCTCCTTTTCTTTTGTTTCTTTTCTTTCTTCTTCTTCTTCTTCTTCTTCTCCTTCTTTTTCTTCTACTATTTTTTTTGGTACATTTTCTTTTTTTCCCTTTCATCGTTTATATTTTTTTTCGTTTTTTTGGCATATTCTTCTTGTCTCTTCTTCATCTATTAATTTTCATCTACTTTTCTCCTTCTTTTGCTTCTTCGTCTACTCCTCCTCCTTCTCCTCCATCACCCACTTCCCCCCTCGCCCCCTCCTCCTCTCACCCTCAATCACAGTCTGCACTGGTAAAGTTTCCCCGACACCCACAAAGGGATGATGTAACGTTTCTGTAAGGCATTCAACGCGTCTCCTTCACACTTCCAAGGTCGCAGGTTCAGAATCTACAAGAGCAATAAGGAGAACGATACAATACTCCGAGGAAACTTTCGAGAAATTATTTGTATGACCGGACCGAGAGAAGAAAAGTTTGCGTAGCTGTCAATAGTTTGTTTGAGTGTGTGTGTGGGTGTGTGTGTGGGTGGATGAGAAGGGGAAGTAATAATGATGGATACAAAACGAACAGACATCGCTATACTTACCGACTGTCAGACCTACAGGGAGAGAAGTGAGTGGTCAGTCAGTACACAGCACAAATTACGTCGCTTGCCCATTGCAATATCGAAACCTCATAGACAGGATATATTAAATGCAAGTATTTTCTTTCTCTTCCTGCGTCTCTGCTTTTTCCATCGACACTTATGAGAGGCGAACATTTCAAGTCTTCCTCCTTCCTTCCACTAGCGTAATAAGACTCCTGTGAGCGCATCCATACACACGCGCACACGCACACACACACTGTACTCACGTAAACCTTGGTGTGTGGCAGCAACTCAACACTCACCTGTAAAAATAAAAGAAAAATCATTATAGGATACATGTACCTGGTTATTCTGTTCCTTATATAAATAAAAATAAAAATAAAAACACACACACAATTGATCTCCTTTCTAAAAACAGGAGAAACGTTTCGAAAGTGTAACGGTTGATCTGCTTTAAAGTGTACCTCGGTTTTCTGTTCCTCTTTTATAGAATGAACTGAAGATTGGAAACTAACAGAAGGTCCCGAGTTTTCCAGAGAAAGACAAGACAGAGAAGACACTGGTTCAACCTCGAGCAATAATACAAAACAGGGATGAAAGAAAGTAAGAAGAACTATCAAACAAAAAACCATAATAACAACAGCAGAAAGTAGGAAGAAATACTCAAAAAACTCTTATGACATGACGAAACGTGCGAGACTGGAGATAGTTGGGTTAAGATGGTGCACAGCTTTTGACTCCACCGTGCTGTATAGAAGGACCAGTGTGAGAGGAGGAGGCCCTGACACACAAGAGGCGTACTCTGAACAAAGGCGATAAGGCCCCTGTAGAGTCAGCATCCGGAAGGGGGAAAGAGCTTAAGGAGACAACATATAATACCTAACTCCATAGAAGCTGATTTTGCAAGAAGAGATGAAATTTCCGGTTAGGATTCTTATTAAGGGACAATTCAAGAATGTTCATTTTAGAGGAGGAGGGCAGTTGGGTGTTATCAAAGAAGATGACACAAGATTACATGAGAAGAGTATGCATCAGGAGTCTTGTTGATTTCACATGGGGCGCCTGATGAAAGGTGTGAAAGAGCTGTTGTCTGTTTAGAAGCTTATGTCTAAATAGTGAAGAACTGAAGGTATGTGTGTGTGTGTAATAATAATAATAACAATAATAATAATAATAATAATAACAATAATAATAATAATAATAATAATAATAATAATAATAATAATAATAGGCGGTTTATTATTAAGGCAGTTTACAAACTGAAAATGTACAGAAGGGATGGGGAAATACTTAACATCAATCCTAAAAGCTAAGTCTAATCTAAAAACGGTGTGTGTGTGTGTGTGTGTGTGTGTGTGTGTGTGTGTGTGTGTGTGTGTGTGTGTGTGTGTGCGCGTGTGGGTGGGTGTAGCTTAAACATCACAAGGCCTGTCATGCTCCGTCAAAAGAAATATAGAAAAATCAGAAGTTAATCTCTGTATACCATTTCCCCTGAGTTAATTTATTTTTGATGAAGTGATCGCCGCGCAAACTAAGCTGACTTTTTTTTTTAGAAAGGAGACAAACGTAAGAATAGAAAGGGTAATGAGTGTAACAGAAGAAATATTAATAAAGAATGTAAATAATGCGTAGCGACGGAACAGAACCGAGAGAACCATCCTGTTGTTGCTCAGGTTTGACTGAAGAACAGTGAACATCTTGCAGAACAGCGACAAAAGTGATATAATTTGTTCCATTATTGAATAAACAATGGCCTTGGCTTAAGTGTTGACTTACGTTTGTGTTTGTTTTTGTCTTTCTCTGTAAATATCTCTTTAGCGTACAGCTCTCTCTCTCTCTCTCTCTCTCTCTCTCTCTCTCTCTCTCTCTCTCTCTCTCTCTCTCTCTATAAAACGATAAAAAAAATATTAAACACTTTCCTGACCCAACTTTTTAGTATTGGAGAGGGTTTTTTGTTTGTATTTATTAGAAAATCTGAAAGGGTACCATCAATTTCCAAACCATCCTTTTTTTTTTTCTTTTTTTACGCGATTTATCTTCACTGTCTGCTTCAAAATAATCGAAAAAAAAACATTTTAACACTTCTTTGTTAATCCAGGTTTGTTGTTTGAATAAGGTTTTCTCTTGGTTTAGATTAACCTTTGTGTCGTTAACCTTTGACACACTCTGTGAGGTATTTACAGTTTCTTATCCGGCGCTGCTTCCTGCCATACACACACAGACACACACACACACACACACACACACACACACACACACACACACACACACACACAGAGAGAGAGAGAGAGAGAGAGAGAGAGAGAGAGAGAGAGAGAGAGAGAGAGAGAGAGAGAGAGAGAGAGAGAGAGAGATAAGGGGGTGGCATAATCCATGAATTTACCGCCTCTACGTGTGAGTAAAAAACTGAGTATCATATTTATAGCTTGTTCTCCGAGCCAACATTCTAGCAGCCCGTACTTCTTTCCTTCCTCCCACATTCCCTTTCACTTCCTCTTCCGTCCCCATTGTGTGTGTGTGTGTGTGTGTGTGTGTGTGTGGGCGGGTGGGTGAGTGGGTGTTTTTCATCATCATTTCTAAGCATTCTTTTCTGCTTCCTAAATCATGTTACAGTCTGTTATATCATATTATATCGTGACTTTCCATTTTCTTTGCACACTCACGTTTTTTTTTTTTTTCACCTCTCCCGTTTATCATATAAGTAAACAATGCCTATGGAAGTTACTCATTTTTCCCTCTCTCATACCTTTTACTTGTTTTTTTCTATTACAAAAGCTTATTTTCTACACTCTTTTTCTGCCTCCCTCTCCTGCTCCTCTCTCTCTCCACCAGATCTCCCCTCCACGCGTGCCTCCCCCGTGCCCTTCTTTCCTCTCCCTCGCTGCTTCACGGCGTCAGCATATTACGTGTAGCTGCGCCTCTTTCTCCTGCTCGCCGAGATCGATGCTTCGAGATTGAGAGCACCGCCTTAGTCCTCCTCCCAGGGGACCCGCCGCCCTCGCTAATCACCCTCCGCCGCCCCGCACGCTCACAACACGCTGACACACGCGGCTGACGGGCTGACACGTTTGTTAGTTGGATAATACCACCTTTTTCACTATCCGCTGCCTTGCTGACATTAGGCTGACACTGGTGATGTCATGTGATGCTCTGGACGGATGATGGTCTGGTAAGAGAACCCTCAGCGTCCGGGTTGTGACGAAGGAGCGACTGTCAATGTTATCAGTGGAGTCTTTGGTGTCTGAGTTTGACTACAAGTACAGTAAGATGCGTGGAGATCATATACCATCAAGACATTCGTTCCAGGTCAAGGCAATGGATATGTACGTTGGAATACACGATCTAATGTGAATGAATGAAGCACAGCAGCAGTAATGTAACGGCCAAGTGTTTTCAAGAGCTACACTTAATATACCAATCAGCATAAGGCATTTTGTATCTTGTATCAGATAGGAGTTTCAACTTTCTTTGCATGTTTGTCAGGGAGGGAAGGGATGCGTAATTAAAGCACATCCTGTATAAAGGTGGGAATTGGTCTTTCTATGCAATATATTTATAGTAGCAATTTTCTCTTAAAAACAATTATTTTGTGCTCAAACGAAAAAAAAATAGAAATAAACGTCAATGAAAAAAGAGCAACAAAAACTATTGTCACGCCTTCCTTAAAAAAGAAAACGATAGAAAAATTGTCATATGTGAAGAGAGAGAGAGAGAGAGAGAGAGAGAGAGAGAGAGAGAGAGAGAGAGAGAGAGAGAGAGAGAGAGAGAGAGAGAGATTTACCCACATACATTGATGACACAACAAAATAATCCCTAACAAAACACAAGCCAATCGAAAACAAGCTGGCGGGAGACGTTGGGTACACATACTAAGATTGGAAGTACAAACACGGGAAATTTGGGTCCCACGCCAGCCAACTTTCACCGTGACAGAGGCGGCGCGGCGAGACAGCTGGTGGGGGGCGGACAGGCGGCGTGAGGGGAAGAGAGCATGATGTGTGTCACCTTCACGGACCGCGCTGCTCGTACCGTGAAACATGAACTGCGAACTGAATGCGTGAAGGAAACATGCATAGGGTAAGATTGACAGGTAAATTTTTTCCCCTTTTCCTTTTCTTTCCCTCACAATCTACGAGAATAGATTACTTCTATGAGTTTGTGAATAAGTGATGCTCTCTCTCTCTCTCTCTCTCTCTCTCTCTCTCTCTCTCTCTCTCTCTCTCTCTCTCTCTCTCTCTCTCTCTCTCTGCTTGAGTGCGTGTGTGTGTTTGTGTGTCTGTGTTCCCAGCCTCGCAAAACCGCCATTTCATCCGTTAGCGGAGGTGAAAGTCAGTTCATACCAACCACTCACTCGCTCGCCTTGACCCGCGACACTCGTGAACACAATTGCTAGCACTCCAGCCCTCCAAATGAGCGCTCTCCGTGTCGCCTTGCACAGCCCGGGGCGCCTCCACATTACCTCTACACGCCGTTACCAGCACTACCTCCTCCGCTCCGTGCACTCGTTAAGGTAGTGTGAATGGCCCGGTAATCCGTTTTGTAATTTTGCCGAAATAGACGAGATATCTAATCTAATCACGCTGACACAGACACCAACACACACGCACGCCCAGACACACACACACACACACACACACACACACACACACACACACACGTTAGAGATAAAAAAAAAAGAAAGACAGGAAAAGGAAAGGAAAGGAAAGAAAAGAGAATGATAAAGAAAGAAAAAAGAACAGACAGACAGACGGAAAGAAAAGGAAGGAAAAGAATTCAAATAAAAAAAGAAAAACTACGAAAAAAAGATCAAGGAAAAAACACGAGGAAATACAGGAAGCAAAAAAAAAAAAAGAAAGAAAAGAAAACCAAGCAACTGAAATACGGGAGGGAGAAACGAAGGGGAGTAAGAGAAGCAGCAGATTCGGGTAAAGATTTGAACTTGTGCTAAAT
Organism: Scylla paramamosain; assembly: GCF_035594125.1. NCBI lineage: Eukaryota > Metazoa > Arthropoda > Malacostraca > Decapoda > Portunidae > Scylla > Scylla paramamosain. Next base: position 362,581 of record NC_087162.1, on the reverse strand, counting down.
GGAGAGGACGGTGGATGAAGGCATCAAAGGACTTTTAATATTATGGTTTTAGCTGGAGGGGCGGAGGAAGAAGAGAACCGGATGAAGGGAAAGGAAAGGGGGGGGCGGGGAGAGAGAGAGAGAGAGAGAGAGAGAGAGAGAGAGAGAGAGAGAGAGAGAGAGAGAGAGAGAGAGAGAGAGAGAGAGAGAGAGAGAGAGAGAGAGAGAGAGAGAGAGAGAGTGTGTGTGTGTGTGTGTGTGTGTGTGTGTGTGTGTGTGTGTGTGTGTGTGTGTGTGTGTGTGTGTGTGTGTGTGTGTGTGTGTGTGTGTGTGTGTGTGTATTAACCAAAAAATTGTGAAAGATGCACTGTATAGGAATACAATGGACAGACAGAAATATATAAACAACAACAACAACAACAACAACAACAACAACAATAACTATCACTACTACTACTACTACTACTACTACTACTACTAGTACTACTACCACTACAAGCACTATTACTATGAGGAGAAGAGAACCAGTAGATAACAATAAAAAGCAAAAAAAGGGGAAAAGTGCGTACGAAAGAAGAAAGAGAAGAAAGGAAGAAAGGGAGGAGGAATGTGAGGAAGCAGGGAGGACAACACCACATTCCTCCACGGTGTTGGAGTCCCTCACACTACCAATATAGACCTAGGAGGACAAAGCCACACACACACACACACACACACACACACACACACACACACAGAGGAGTCCAGTCCACCACGTGCTCTTCAAGACTTAGACACACACACACACACACACACACACACACACACACACACACACACACACACATGCATTCATGGGAGAGACGTGTGTTATCTGAAGACAGGAAAAAAATATTTGGAGAAGGTTAAAAAGGAGATTTTCAGAGAGAGAGAGAGAGAGAGAGAGAGAGAGAGTGAGTGTGGGAGGAAAGGAGGTAGGGAAGAAGAGAGGCAGGGAAAATATATAAGTGCAAGAAGAAAATAAACAATTTAAGACCGATACTGTCAAAAATGAGAGAGAGAGAGAGAGAGAGAGAGAGAGAGAGAGAGAGAGAGAGAGAGAGAGAGAGAGAGAGAGAGAGAGAGAGAGAGAGAGAGGAGTGGTCATAATCAACATTCCAGTCGCCTTCTTCCTTCACCGGCGATCGACTTTATATTGCCTCATCATGGAGAAAGAGAGAGAGAGAGAGAGAGAGAGAGAGAGAGAGAGAGAGAGAGAGAGAGAGAGAGAGAGAGAGAGAGAGAGAGAGAGAGAGAAGCGTCTCAATGTACTAGGGACATTCTCCTCTACAGGAATGTCATATCTTGTTATTGTCACAGCTCAAGAAAAAAACAATCAGGGGAGGAGATAAGCACACACACACACACACACACACACACACACACACACACACACACACACACACACACACACACACACACACACACACACACACTTCCTCACTCACCGAGAAGCAAACAGTAGCTAAAGAACTTATTCCCACTTTCAATATTTTCTTCTCACATTATTCTTTCATTGCCTGTCTTGTTTGAATACGATTCCCTCACTTATTCTCTCCTCACTTTCTTCTTTGCTTCTGGTAACCAACTTGCCTGTTACCTATCCTCTTCTAAACACTTCCCATAACAGAAAAAGCCGTGGATGATGCAAGCAAAGGCAACAAGAGGCTTTCAACGATGAGGGCAGAGGAAGAATTAAGAACATAAAGAACATAAGAAAGAATGGGAAGGTACGAGAAGTCATCAGGCCTAAACGGGGTATTCCCTGTACAGAATACACCTAACCAGACGCCAGGTGGAAGAAACGGGAACGGAAATGGGACAAATAGGGAGATACGTACGTACCATTCCATGAAAAACCCATAAGAGAAGGGAAGGAGAAGAAGGGTAAGATAAAGACGGCAGGGCAGTGGGGAAGGGAAGAAAGACTATTTATATTTCTCTCTTATCTGTTATTTTTCTTTGTACGCTCTTTCTCTCTCTCTCTCTCTCTCTCTCTCTCTCTCTCTCTCTCTCTCTCTCTCTCTCTCTCTCTCTCTCTCTCTCTCTCTCTGTTCAAAAGAGAGAGAGAGAGAGAGAGAGAGAGAGAGAGAGAGAGAGAGAGAGAGAGAGAGAGAGAGAGAGAGAGAGAGTATATAGGGTTCATGGATCATCACACCTGTTGCTGCCTTCAACAGGTACACGCCCCACCTGTCTCACCTGGGCGGGGGCCTCCTCTCTACATTAAGTGGCCCGCTCACCTGCCTAGTGGCTCGTTACCTGCGATCTACCTGGGAAGGGAGGAAAGGAGGGAGGGAGGGAGGGAGGGAAGCAATGGGATGTTGGAAGGAACCAATGGAAAAGAAAAGGATGAAAAAAATAATAAAACCAAAAAATAAATGGAGATAACGAATGGGAGGAAGAAAGGTTAGGTAGAGAAAAGGGAGAAATTAAGAAGAGTTATGAAAAAAGGGAGATGTTTGGAGGGTAGAGGGAAGGAAAGAAGTCGTGAGGAGAACGAAGAAAGGAAAGGAGGAAGGAGAAGAGAGGTAGGGAGTGAGGACAGTGAAGGTAAGACATGGGGAAGAGAGAAATGGAAAAGAAAGATGTTAGAAAAAGAAGATGTTTGGAAGGTGAAGGGAAGAAGTGAAGAGAAGGAAGGAATAGAGAAGAGGTAGAGGGAGGGAGGAAGATGGGACGTGGGAGAAGAGAAATTAAAGAGAAGGGTTGTACAAAAAAAAAAAAAGTTATACAGTGAAGCGAAGGGAGGGAGGGAGGAAGGGAGGCAAGGAAGGAGGGAAGACAAGAAGGAAGAAGGTAAACGTGGGAGATGGCGAAGGGGTAAATAAAAAGGAAAGGGTTGTAAGGTCAAGAAGGTGAAGGCGAACAGCACGTGATGAAAGGCAAGACTGACGGCGCTGATGAAGAGACGAGACAAGAGAGACAGGAGTATTTGCCTGTTCGCTTTATTGCAGTCTGTGTCAAGCTCGTGATGTCTTGTCTTGCAACATCAAATTATTGTGCTTTTTTTTCCGAGTGCACACACACACACACACATACACACACACAGACACACACACAGACACACACACAGATAGGTATTTAAATGATCACATAACATACGAAATATAATCAAGAAAACAATAACAAGTTCCAAAGACGCATATATATCTTCCTCAATGCCTTAAAAGTACGAAAAACCTCTACACTCACTATTCTGAGTAAACACATTCGCCTCTCACTCATTACTCTTGAAGTTTACCACACTCATGTTCAAGCACAGCCACTCATATGCTCAGATTACACAGCTGCTTGAAGGTCGAGCCAGACATTACAAAGGTATCATCAGTATAACGCACGACCTTTGGGAATAATTATGTAATCTTTGACATTTCTCCTTCTCGTGAGGACTTTTCAAGGTTATCAGGGCAAGGCAAGCAATACACTGTGCATAGTAAAGATTGAAAGTCGAGCATGCAATTAGTGAGAGCTGAATAATATTAAGTAAAGGTGATATTTCATTCAGTGGCAATTATGAAGATTTTTTAATGGTTTGCTAAGATCATGTAAAAATTTCTCCTTCTCCTCCTCCTCCTCCTCCTCCTTCTCCTCCTCCTCCTCCTCCTCTTCCTGTTACTCTCACTCGTCCTTTTCTCTTCGTGCTCCTAATACTTTTCCTTCTTTATTCACTCTCCCTTCCTTCTCTCTTTTCAACAGATGCCTCTTCTCTCCTCCCCTTTCCTCGTCCCCGCTATCGGTAATCCGTCTCAAGGCGAAGAGAATGGCGAGGAGGGTGGAGGAGGAAGTGAAGGGAGGAAGGAAAGGGAGACAGATGAAGGAGGGAGGGAGGAGAGGAGGAATTGACAGGGAGAGGAGAGGAGAGGTGGAGAGCGGTGTTTCTCTCATAATCAGGAACTAAATTCTCCACATTAACTTGATTTCCTTTTCCTTCTACACTGTGAAGAGAGAGAGAGAGAGAGAGAGAGAGAGAGAGAGAGAGAGAGAGAGAGAGAGAGAGAGAGAGAGAGAGAGAGAGAGAGAGAGAGAGAGTAAAGACAAACAACCGAACTAATGGCTATGACGAAACTGATAAGCTACACTATCTTAACTAAAAGCGATATATGAACGTAAGGGGAAGGGAGAGAGAGAGAGAGAGAGAGAGAGAGAGAGAGAGAGAGAGAGAGAGAGAGAGAGAGAGAGAGAGAGAGAGAGAGAGAGAGAGAGAGAGTGTAAGATCCAAGGAACCAGCAGCAGCAGCCTCAAAACTCCAAGTAACTCACCCAGCCGCACGAACAATGAACACAGCCAATTGTTTCCTGGTCAAAGCGAGACAAAGAGCACAATAGTACCGCAGCCCACGCCGGTGAAGGGATGAAGACTAACAAAATAAAAATAAGATAAATAAGAAAATAACATACAACATGCAGCCGCAGCCTAGCAAGAATGGTGATGATAAATAAAATGCATGAAAAGAGAGAGAGAGAAAAAAAAGCTGACATCAAAGCAGTGAATGCTATTATGCTTTACGAAGAGAGATAAGGAGAGTTAAATGAGGAGGAAGAAATTAGATGACGCCAGAGAGAGAGAGAGAGAGAGAGAGAGAGAGAGAGAGAGAGAGAGAGAGAGAGAGAGAGAGAGAAATATTAATAAGACACAGATGAAAGAGGATAAATTAAAGATATAATTAAAGAAGATGGAAAGAAGGAGGAGGAGGAGGAGGAGGAGGAGAGGAGGAGGAGGAGGAGGAGGAGGAGGAGGAGGAGGAGGAGGAATGAGAGTGGGAAAATGAAAGTAAACCGAAGCGAGGTATTAGAGAAAAGAGGGAGAGGGAGAGGGAGGGAGAGGGAGAGGGAGAGAGAGAGAGGGAGAAATGAGAGAAGGTCATTACAAGGTGTATCAGTGTTACCAGGTACACCACACCACCACTAATGCCCTCCCTAGAGCTTTCTAACCCTCACCCCCCACCCATTCCTCTCTCTCTCTCTCTCTCTCTCTCTCTCTCTCTCTCTCTCTCTCTCTCTCTCTCTCTCTCTCTCTCCAACCTTCTACCACTCTGTAAAAGGAAAAATAATCAGTGATCCGGCAACATCTTTTATTTGGTTCTT
>NC_087162.1:335000-347500 GCF_035594125.1 Scylla paramamosain | reverse complement strand
AATAAGTCACTCACTACACACTCCGGGACAACACACCAAAAGCCTCGCGTGTTACTCATAACACAGCAAGTAATCACACACCGCGCCTGTTCAAGTTGAGTTAATTGATCAAGTATGGAATCTTCGACTCGTAAGGGACACAGGTAGGCGTAATCTTTCCAGCCAACAGAAGACCTAACTAATATATCTCCGTAGAAGGGCACATGATAACAAGAAAGGCTGAGTGGGGCACGTTTCCACACACCGAGCAGTGATGCGGCTCCTTCTCGGGCCCTCACTCGTACCTTGCACCGCCCTGGAGACTTCAATGTTCTGGCCAGGTGAGTAAAATCCCCTAAATCACACTCTGCCGGCGCTGGCCAGACTCTGTAGACGAGTAAGGAAACACAAACAGTACTCACCGTGAAGGGTAAATCCAACAAACACAAGTAAAATCAACCTGGCCCACGACATGATCTTAGAACTGAAAATTAGAGGAGCAAACTGTTCGTGTGAGCGCCGCGGATGCCAAGTATTAGCCAAGGCGCGTGTGTGGTTGTGACGTCACTGCGCAAACTCACAACAGTTGCCGGTTCTCGCAAGATCTTATGATCTAATTAACCTCACCTTGATCCATCCCCTTTTCCAGGTATTTCCTTTTCGATATTCTCCTTTTAGGCTTTCTTTTTCCTTGTATAATCGTTTCACGCCGTCGCCTGAAGGTGTGGATGTCCTCGTCGCATCTCCATCAAGTGACGGCACCGGGTACGCCTCCACTTGCTTTCTGCCTCGTCAGGTGGATTCTCTAACTTCGTCGTGTTCGTGCAATACTACGGTACGATTACCAGGCTTTTAATGGTAGATATAATTTAAGACACGCCTCATCCCAATGCACATTATGTGTACGTTGAGAAAACTCCCAGTAAGTGTGCGATTTTCACCAGCCTCCCTCCTTACAACACACACACACACACACACACACACACACACATCAAGCAGTACACGCCTCGTCTCCAGACACACCTCTCGGATTCAGGATTAAGTCCCCAACACAAGAACAACACAATATCAATTAAAGAAAGATTAACCCACAATCCAGACAAATTGTTGCGTGATTAACTCGGACTGGAACATCCCAGGAGAGAAAATAATCAATATAGCGAAGTACATAATATGAAGTAAAGGCGATTGTTATAACATCAACCCTGAGCAGCTTGAGCGGCAGTAATGACACGACGAGGTCACATCACGGGAGCTTGTACTGGTAAATATGTGCTTCCCACACTCCCCATCGACACCAGACGCAGGAACCAGGAAACGAAGAGCAATAATCCACAAAGTCACCGGGTTCGTTCAGGCAGGCAAACCGCGGGCGAGAAACCGGCAACTTTCCCCGAGTGACGCAACCCAGCGCCCCGCCCCTCACCTCCGCCCAGACGCCGCGAGTGAGGTGAACGACGAACAAAAAATAATAATAAAGTGATAAGCCTTCCTGTGGCACCTCCGGTCTCGAAGCTCCTGTTACCTCACATTAGCACCCCCTCGGAGGCTGGTGACTAGGAGAGCAAGCACAGGACCAGGTCTGTAAGTTGTAGGAGTGGAGGCGCCACCAGGAAGGGAGTTCACACCTTCACCTTCACGATCTCCATTGCTGGTGGCTGGAGGGAGAGCCAGCTGGCGGGAGTCAAGGTCTCGTGAAGACACTGTCCGGTCAGGCTTCATCACCGCTGACCCCGATGAGCACAGCCACCGTGGATCTTCCTCCTCCTCCTCCTCCTCCTCCTACTCTTTCTCCTCTTCTTTCTGTCCCTCTTTCTTCCCTCATGTAGACCCTGAATGCCTGGGTACTCCAAGTGATGAGAAAAGCGCCACTATAGAAATCCAGCTTTTGTAACATTAAATTTTCGTGATTGTTTGAGTTTTCACTTCCTCTCTACGGCAACTTGTAATATGGAGGTAAGAGTTAACTTTCTTGTCCGGGTATTTGGGTACATCAGTAGTTATTTATTAACTTATGTACGTACTTACATATCTTGTCTCTTCTTTATCTCTGTTTCATTCATGGATATTCAGGTAATTTCTTCCATCCAAGTTCTCATATTCGCTTGTATTTTTTTCTTTGTTTTTTTATTCTTTTATTTTTTTTTTTTTGTATTATGAGTTGTATTGTCTTAGCACTCTTACCATGAATTTTCTGCACACTCATGATTACTTTAAGCTTAAATAAAAGACTAGGAAAACTCGTATGATGATGACACACACACACACACACACACACACACACACACACACACAATGAACCACGTCCATTGTCAGTCACTCCCTTACTCATCATCTTTTCGGTCTCACTTTCCTCCTTCTTCACCTTCCCTTTTTAGTTCACAAACACCTTCCCTTTACTCATGCTTGTCTTTTACTTTCAGTCTCATGCGAAAAATTTATTCCAGATGCCAACAGGTGAAGTGAGCAGACTGGTGAAGTGAGCCGAGTATCGCACACCGCCATCACTGCCATCACGGTGCCTCTCTCTCTCTCTCTCTCTCTCTCTCTCTCTCTCTCTCTCTCTCTCTATCTCTCTCTCCTCTCTCTCTCTCTCTCTCTGTCTATCTATCTATCTATCTATCTATCTATCTCTATTTATCTATCTATCTGTCTGTCTCTAAGGAGATTTCGTCGATTATCACAAGAAGAATAGTACGTAAGAAAATAAAGGGAGCTGCAACAAGCCATCAGGCCTACACGTGGCAGTCCCTGTATGAAATATATCTACCTATTTCCACTTATCATCCACATCCATAAATCTGTCTAATCTTCTCTTAAAGCTCCCTAATGACTCAGCACTAACAATCTGATTACTGAGTCCTTCCCATTCATCTACCACTCTATTTGAGAACCAGTTCCATCCTATTTCTTTCTTAAACCTAAATTTTTCAAGCTTGAAACCCATTATTTCTTGTTCTAATCCTGGTTACTGATCCTAAGAATTTTGCTAACGCCCCCCTTGTTATAACCCCTATACCATTTAAACTTTCTATCTGGTCCCCTCTTAACCTACGTCTCTCTAAGAAATGTAAATTTAACAGCTCCAATCTTGTTTGGTAAAGGAATGCCCATTTCCCCTGTATCCTTTTAGTCATTTTCCCTTGTACTGATTCTAATGGACGTATATCCTTCTTGCACAGCGTAGTCTAGATGAGGTCTGACCAATGCTAAATATAACTTTAATATTACTTCAGGACTTCTACTTTTAACATTCTTTAAAAAATAATCCTAATACTCTATTTTCCCCAAGGAGAGTGTCTGTCGTAGAGACTGTAAGGCTGTAATGGCGAGGCTGAGTGATCGGATACAAGCTGCGGGTCTCTCTTGGTGGATAGCGAGGTATTGCACGTTAAAAACACTTGGCCTATCTTGAGAAACACAGGAGGATGGAAAAATGTGATGTGTCCTTAAGTTTAGCATGGAAAGCGAGTTTTTTGGCTGCTTCTGCTTTATTTGCTGACTGTAGCTATCTTGAGAGAGACACGAGAATCGAATACGGTGTTGTGCTCTTATGGTTTGCATAGAAAGGGAGTTTGGGCTGCTTCCGCTCTGCTGGCTGACAGTAGCTATCTTGAGAAAAGTACGAGAGCCGAATACAGTGTTGTGTTCTGAAGTTTTGTACTGGAAAGGAGTTTAGGGCTGTTTCCGCTCTACTGACCAGACTGTACCTCTTTTTTTTTTTTTCCTAAGCGACAACAAATACTCATCCAGACGAAGATAGAGTTATGAATTATTACTAAAATGTAGTCTGAAGGATGTCTGTCAGTGTTTCCTGGTATGATGAGTTATTTGCAGATTGTTGGTAGGGAAAGAGAAAGACACTTCTTTTTGTGAATGATGTAGATGTTTAAGTATGAATCCAATCAGCGCGGGTAGGTAACGCTGATCATCCATCTTTTAAGGGTTGTCTGATATTTAGTTCAACTTGCTATGGCTGATATACTTGCTGACCGATTTGCTAGTAGGACAGACGCATTTCTTTTTGCGTATAAGTAATACTGAGGTATAAGTTTGAATCTAATCAACTCAGGTATGTAACATTGATCATTCACGTTAACAGAATGTCTGATATTTTGTTCAGTCTGAAATACTTGCAGACTGTTGTCCGACAGAGGAATACCACTCACTTTTTTGTTTTTGTTGAAGCTGTAGATGTTTCAAGTTTTAATCTAGTCAGCGCAGGTAGGTACTTTGATCATCCACTTCTTCAGGGTTAACCGCCTGATATTTAAGCACTGCCACAACTAGACCATGGGATCAGACTATTAAATAATCCTTCATCCTCTTCCTCTCACAAGGAAAAACCCTGTGAATAAATGCTACGATAAATATTCTACACGACGAAGCTCTCCAGGGAATGAGTATGGTCTCCTTAGAGCTGAAAGTGTTTCCCCAAGTGTTAACCCCCCCAATGCCGCATTTCCTCTTCGGCTTGATGAGGAAAATGCCACACAAGGTACCACTTATTGAAATCTTAAGCACCGTGCCATGTCCTTGAAGAATGCATGAATTATTTACAGTAGGCGAGTCTCACGTGATGAGTGTGTGTGTGTGTGTGTGTGTGTGTGTGTAGATAGCCACCTTACCAGGTGACGTGAGTCTTTATGTCTGGTCCAGTCACGAGATGAGTGCGTGACGAGGTAAGCGCCTTATGGTGCTGGCCGCCAACATTGTTTTTCCTTCACTTGCACAAAATGTTGCAACTTTCGTAAGACTAAGAAAGAGAAAGTGAGACTAGGTAATTATGATACGAACAATTTACTTCTGAGAAAGTAAAAAAATAACGAGACCAACGTTACTCTCTCTCTCTCTCTCTCCTCTCTCTCTCTCTCTCCTCTCTCTCTCTCTCTCTCTCTCTCTCCTCTCTCTCTCTCTTCTCTCTCTCTCTCTCTCTCTCTCTCTCCTCTCTCTCTCTCTCTCTCTCTCTCTCTCTCTCTCTCGTGTGCGTGTGTGGTGTGTGTGTGTATGTGTGTGTTTGCTTTATATGACACATGCTGATGCCACCCGCAGGTCTACGTTAACGTTCACTTCAGGACACGGGACCCGCATGGCGCCATCATAACTGGAGCACGCCACACTCCTGCTCGTCATCAGTGCCGTGCCTTGCAGTATGCGTCACGCTGCACACGTGCTGTTCGGTGCAGCTCTGTGCTATTAGCAAAGCCACTTGAAGTCTCAAACGATACAAGATTTTATATAGGGTGCAGTTTGAAAGAAATACATTAAAGAATAATGGTCTTTTTTTCGCTTCTGAATGTGTATTTCGATCTGGATGTACGCCACTCTGTATTTACGAAACAAATCAGTCTTGTATAATCACTGTTTGATAAATGTTACTTTTCTCAGTACTATGTGATTAGAATAATCCCGAAATAAAAATAATAGTAAATACGCTCAATAAAGAAAAAGGTACTGCATATTATAAAACATATGCAAGTTTATCCATCATCTGGAATATAAAACAAGAGAAAATTTATATTAATGAGAATCGAACGCAGATTTCGAAATCATCATTCACTTGGAGTTCATCACTCGGCGTGCGCCTCCAAGCAATGTTGGTGAATTAAACTGAAAAGGTTAAAAGAAACTCTCTCTTTAGGAAAAACAAGTCATTACGAAAAGTAAGATTTAAATCATTGAAGTAATCGTTGAAGAGATCATTAAAAAAAAAAATAAAAATAAACTCTTGAAAAAAATAATTGAAGAGAGAAGGAAAATGAAGAGGAAGAGGAGGATGATGGTGGGGTGAGGGATGGGGAGGAGGAGGAGGAGGATCTCTCTAAACGCTTTGGACTGCAAATCCCACAAAGTCTAGAATCCGTTCACTAACACCGCTTGCCTTATTGACCCCGGGATTGAGGACAGGACGGAAGGGAAAAAGAGGAGCAGAGAGAGAGAGAGAGGGAGAGAGAGGATCTTGGTCCATCAATCTGGCAAGCGATCAATAACCTCTGGACACATCGCTCGCCCACTTCCCTGCCGCCGCAACGCAACCTCCCATTCCACAAAGTTTCGTGCTCCGGGAGACGCTGGCCTTTTACGAGGTGATAATGAAATACAGGGACCCTAAAGTGCTCGTCCCGCACCAGGGATGGGATGGATATGGGAACGGGAATGACTTAGAGGGGAGAGGGCCGTGGGAAGGAACATCACAGGGAGTAATGACCGTCTTGCTAAGGAGGGCGAGTGACTGACTGGAAAGTGACAACCCGAGAAGTAAACTGACTGACCTGTCGGGTGATTCTTTCTCTCTTCCTGCATGTCTTGTACCCAGGGAGAGGAGAGGCGGGAGAATATGACTCGATGGGATTATGTTTGGGAAGGAAACTGTTTAGAAGAAAATGTGTCTGAAGAGAAGAATTTTAAGATGGAAATGTGTACAAAGAGGAAAAAAAAAAATAAAGGAAATGCGTCTAAAGGAAAGAGCACTTAGAAGGAAAATGTCCAAACGGAAAAAAAAAATAAAAAATGTCAGGAGAAGAAAATGTCCACAGGGAAAATATTTAGAAGGATATATGTCAAGAAGGAAAAACTTTACAAGAAAATATGGCCATAGGGTAAAATATATAAAGGAAACTACGGGGAAAAAAAAAATCGACTGGAAAAATATCAAGGTGAAATGAGCCTGAGGGTAGAGCATGCCTTCATTCCCTAGTCTCCACACCCTGGGCTCTCTCCACTTCCACGTGTCCTATGTTCACTCCTCCCTCTCGCCTTATTGTTTATGGGAATTGTAGTACACGATTCCTCTCCCCTTACATAAAATCAATCCATATTTCATTTTCACTTCCACATGTGCTAGACTCCGTTCCTCTGCCGTTCATCATAACGCTTATAGAAACTTTGCTCTATGCCTTTATTCTTATATGAAACGTATCTTATTATATATATTCTTTGTCTGTGTGTTAAGGGGGCTGAATATAGATACTGGTTAAAAACTACAGTACTACGAGTCTCTCCCATCTTATTCTTCAATGCAATGACCTGATACAGATACCAGTAAAAAACTAATACACTCCGAGCTTTATTTATGCATGTCTCTATACTTCACATCCCCATCCCTTCCCTCAATCTCTACTGTCTTCTCCCTCACTTTTTTTTTCGCTCCCTTTTCTTTCCTTCTATCCCTCCACGACCCCCGGAGAGACACAAGCCATCAAAAAACAATAAATTTCAGGAGCCGCGGCCCATCCAAGCCCTCTCCTCTTCCTCCACATCCCACAGTTCATATTCAACACCTGCCCCGCCGAATATCTCCAGCAGCCGCCCCGAATATTCAGTTCCGCTCAAGTATCAATGAAACGGATCCCCGGGAAAGGAAGAATATGCTGTTATTTAGAAATATTCGACCGGAAGCGTAATCTAGTGTGTGTGTGTGTGTGTGTGTGTGTGTGTGTGGTAGTAGTAGTAGTAGTAGTAGTATAAACTCAAGTGATTCTGTTTCCGTATCTACATTTGTTAATTTTTTTTTTTCCATTCTGTGTGTGTGTGTGTGTGTGTGTGTTTGTGTATAATATAAACTTGTGTGATTCTCTTTCTGCATCTACCTTTTCCAATTTCCTTTCTCTCTCTCTCCTCTCTCTCTCTCTCTCTCTCTCCTCTCTCTCCTCTCTCTCTCTCCTCTCTCTCTCTCCTCTCTCTCTCTCTCTCTGCCTCTCAATGTATGTGTGTGTGTGTGTGTGTGTGTGTGTGTGTGTGTGTGAAGGAAGACTAACACCACAGTTCTCAAGGTCCGTCTTCCCCTTCCCTCCCTTTCCGCCGCCGGTCACGCAGCAAGTGCCCAAGGATCAGGGCATATACCACGCCCCCGGCTATAACCTGTATTGTGAAACAACTCTGCTCTCTCACCATGACTGTTTTCAAAGGCCACAGAGATGATTAGATGGGCTTTCCAGAGTCTTTCTCACGTTAATAATGAAAAAATCTTGTTAATCTGTCACTAGAACATTACAAAACACCCTTAAAAACCCGTGTAATTTCAAGTAGAGCTCTTGGAAAGCAGTGGGAGGTGCGGCCAGAATACGGTCCATGTAGCAGCGTCGAGACAGCGCGCTTCATTGACACACTGAATCTCCCCGTCTCTGCACCAAGTGTGTCGGAAGCAGATTCATCTAGTGGGGAGGAGAATCTATACCACGCTTTCATCTGGCCTTGGAGAGCAGTGAAGAGATGACAGACAGACAGACAGACAGACTGACAGGAGAGCAAAACGCGGAAGCTGTAGAGACGGACATGTGAAAAGATTAACTGAGAGAGAGAGAGAGAAAGAGAGAGAGAGAGAGAGAGAGAGAGAGAGAGAGAGTCAAATAGAGAAGAGCGGAGTCAAGAAGACAAACAGAGAAGAGGAAAGATAAAGACAAGTTGAAGCCTCCTCTACACGCTTCTGCTGATGCTTCTCCCTCCTCCTCCTCCTCCTCCTCCTCCTCCTCCTCCTCCTCCTCCTCCTCCTCATCCTCCTTCTCTTCCTCTTCCTCATCTTCCTCTTCTTCCTCCTCTTCCTGCCTTTGAAGAGATCAGGAAGTGGTAGGCTAACAGGAGTGACAGGATGAATGGAGCAAAATGTCATTAGAATAAAAATGAAAAAGAAAACTGACAAAATACTCCAGACATATGACGCTAACTGGCCAGCTAATTGGCTCTCTGAAAGCTACGGCGGCCAATCATCTTGTACGCTGAACACACACACACACACACACACACACACCACCCACACACACACACACACACACACACACACACACACACGTGGCAGTTACTAATTTTTTTTTCTCTCTCTCCTTTTCCTTTCTCTTTTTTTTATTCTTTTCTTCTTTTTTTCTTTATTTTTTCATTTTCTTTCATTTGTCTTCTTGTTTTCTTCCTTTTCTTTTCTTTTCTCTCCTTTTTTTTTCTTTTTCTTCCAGACAGACATTTCGTAATGGCGGAAGGGCAGGAAAACACCTCCACTTCTTTCCTCAGTTTCCCTTTCACCGCGGCAGTTGTGGTTTGTCTCCACCCACGCCGCTGTTAGATGGACACCACAGTCACCTCCACCACCATCATCATCACTCTCTTTCCTCACCACTAGAAATAACAACTGCAGTCACCACCATCACTTTCATCGCCCAGGTTTTTTTTTTTTCTTTTTTTAATTCAGGTTGTTGTTAAAGTAATATATGCTCTGCCTTGGCGAAATATAGTACAATAATTGGTATTAATATTGGTATTAGTATCAATGTAACTCTTCCCACTACTATTTTCTAGCACATTAGCACCATAGGCCACTGCAGTCATCACCTGTTCGTCCCATCACCATTCTGTTCCTCCATTCACAACTATTATCACCACCACAAATAATCCACACCGTTCCTTCATCACTCCAGTCCTCCATTCACGCCCTGCCATCACCACCATCACCACCGCAAATAATCTACATACGAGTAGTCCCACCATTCTAATCCTCCATCACCACCATCACCACCAATAACCACCCATCTATCATATAACTTGTATCCCGCCCACCACCATCACACTCATCACTGCTACCATCAACTAACATGTCACCAGTAACTTCCTATACGCCTTAAGTTTGTATCCTCGAGGTGAAATTAACTTTTTCCTCCAGTATTATCGATGAATTGATGTTCTATTAGTGGTAAGTCTCTGGGAGTCTTCAGAAGTTAATAGCAGTTCCAAAGTTGATAGAATGTTCAGTCCCTTCTCTCCCTCATACGAGTATATCGTAAGCGAGTAATATAGAGACACTGGATCAAGGCTATCTGACCATTATTCTTTCCTTGACGTCTCCAGAACATGAATAAAACAAAAAAGTAACACGCACCACCCTCCCTTCTTCCACCAATAATGTCACCCAATTCCTCCCATCTCCGAAAGAGGACAGCGAGGGAGGGACGAAGAGAGAGAGGCAGGGAGAGAGAGAGAGAGAGGGAGAGCGGCGATAAGTTCCGGTCCCCCGAAGCGTAACACAGGGGAAGTGTGGAAGAAAGTAGAGTCATATTGTCCGCATCTCCTCTCAAGGCGTAACCCACTTCGAGCCCCGCGCAGTATTGTCCGCCGCTACGCCAGGCTCCCAGTAGGCCTGTTGTGGGCGCCGCTGGTTCCCCTCCCCGCGGGTCTTTCCCTGTCCGGCTCGCAGCGTCAGGAGTGAAGTGCAGACTGGTGTTGAAGGAGGCGTGTTGTGCATGGCTGAGATTGTTGTCCCCCTGCTCCTCGCTACCCGCCACCACTGCTGCTACCCGCTTCCTCCTCCTCCTCCTCCTTATTCCTCCTCCTTCTTCTTCATCTTCTCTTCTTTCTTCTTCTGTTTTTTTTTTTTTTTGTTTTCGTGCACGTTCCTTCTCGTTTTCATCCTTGATCTTCTCTATTTACACTCCTATTCCTTTTTCGTTTTCTCCTCCTCCTCCTCCTCCCTCCTCCTCCTCCTCCATCTCTTCTTTCTCTCTCTCTCTTCTTTTCTCCCTATTGCTGCTCACTCCTACTCGTCCTCATTCTCGTTCTCCCTCTTCCTCTTTATTTCCTTTTTCTTCCTCTCCCGATTTCTCAAGGTTCTACTCCTCTTCGTTTTCTTCTTCCTCCTCTCTTGTTTACGTTTCCCTATTCCACCGTATATTCTTCTTTTCCTGCTCTTATTTAATCTCTTCCTGCTCCTACATCTACTCATCTTACTCGTGCTTTTTCTTCTTTCTCTCCCGCTTATTCCCCCTCTCCCACACCTTCTTTAATCCTCTTCTGCATATTTCTTCTTCCTCCACTTTCTCACGATTATATATATATATATATATATATATATATATATATATATATATATATATATATATATATATATATATATATATATATATATATATATATATATATATATATATATATATATATAAATATATATATATATATATATATATATATATATATATATATATATATATATATATATATATATATATATATATATATATATATATATATATATATATATATATATATATATATATATATATATATATATATATATATATATATATATATATATATATATATATATATATTTATTTATTTATTTATTTATTTATTTATTTATTTATTTATTTATTTATTTATTTATTTATTTATTTATTTATTTATTCTCTCTCTCTCTCTCTCTCTCTCTCTCTCTCTCTCTCATCTCTCTCTCTCTCTCTCTCCTCTCTCTCTCTCTCTCTCTCTCTCTCTCTCCTCTCTCTCTCTCTTTGTGTTCCTGTTGTTTCCTCAATTCCCGTCATCCCAGTGCTTCCTCCCCTTACTCCTCCTCGTGCGCCTCCTGCACCCACTTCTATCTATCCTCTTCCTTCCCAACACTGAAGAACTCAATGGAGGTTCAAGATTATCTAGATGAAAAGTAGGTCAAATTAAAAGATTTCAGAGGGAAAGTTGTATGTTATTTTCATGTAGGAGAAGGAAAAAAGGCATTTATGAAAAGTATTTAAACATTTTCTCCACGAAATAGAAAGAGAAAGCATGTATATTCAAAACGGAAACTGGAAAAAAAAAAAAGATACACTAACGAGAAAAATATTGGCGTATCGGTAAACACAAAAAAAAATGAAAAGAAAAAAAAAAGATAACGCGGAAAAGAAAAAGAAAAGTTACGAATGGAAGATTTTCAACATTAAATACATAATACAGACAAAATTAATACTAACACGGAAAATGAAAAAGAAAAAAAATACTGACGAATCGATAAACACGAAAACAATAAAACAAATAAATAAATAAATGATAAAACACAGAAAGAATCGATGATGACGATGATGATGATGAATTGAGGGCAACAAGACGTGTATGTGACGGCGTGATTCATCCCATAAACAATAATATCTGACCAGGGAAGGTTGGAGATGAACGGCACGTGTCCGCGAGTGTTCCAGTAATGCATATTTGACGGGAACGAGGGAAGCAAGGGAGGAGAGAGGCAGGGCGAAAGTGAAAGCAGGGAGGAGGGAGGCAGGGTGAGGAGAGAGAACCAGTAGGGAGGGAGCGGAGGGTTTCTGTAAGGGAGGGAGAGTAACTCAGGAGAGAAACAGAGAGAGAAAGAGAGGGATAGAAAGAGAGCGAGAATACAATTGTGAGGGAGAATGGTAAACGATATGGAGAGCTTGAGTGGCCATTATGAAAAGAAGGGGAGGAGATATTTGTGTGTAGAAATGGGAGAGAGAGAGAGAGAGAGAGAGAGAGAGAGAGAGAGAGAGAGAGAGAGAGAGAGAGAGAGAGAGAGAGAGAGAGAGAGAGAGAGAGAGAGAGAGAGAGAGTCACAGAAAACATATTGACAAAACAAAATAACCTCCTTGAAAAAAATTATCTTACCCAATAAATCCGTCTTCACTCGCAGCATGAAGGCAGAACAGAAAAGTAGAAAAGTGAGAAGGACACTCCCCTCCAACTCCAACTCCCCTCCTACTGGCTCGAAAATAAATAAATAAATTAAATATATAAATAAATAAATA